>NW_007726275.1:503816-521921 GCF_000696425.1 Galeopterus variegatus | reverse complement strand
CGGGAGGGGCGGGGCTCGTGGCCCCTTCTTGGAGAGCTCGGGGGTCCTGGGACCGTCGGGGGCCGCTAGCTCGGGCGGGGGGCGCTGCGGGAAGACCTCCAGCCGCGCGCATCTCTCTTCTGGGCCCGGGTGCACCGGGAGTGCCGGCGAAGCCTCCTGCTCCCCATCGGTTGGATCTGGCCGGGCCGGGCGACAGAGCCCCGAGCTGGGATCTCTCCAACCTGGGGTCTGACCAACAAGGACCGGCAGGGTCATCCCCGCCCGGCTCGAGGTGTGTGGGTCTGGGCGCAGAAGGGGAGCCCCGGGGGTCGCAGGGGGAGCCTCGCAGGACGCCCGGCATCGATCAGTGGCCGCGTGGAGGGGTGAGAAGTGGGGACTGGGCGGGCGGGCGTGAGGTGGACAGCATGGGGAAAGGGGGGGAAGGGGAGGCTCTGTCTGGCCACGCTCGAGAGTGTCCTGGATGTGCGATGGCACCACGCAGAGCGCGCACAGAACTGGTCAGGTGTGGCTCACACCGCACCGTCCCCTCACAGGAGCAGCGAGATCCGCGGGGACCTGACCCCGGTGCGGCACGCCCGGGCCCTCGTGGACGCGCGCGGAGAGCTATGCGCAGACGGCACAAGAGGGTTTCTGCGGTGCCCCAGCCCCTTCCACTCGCCACTGCAGGGGACCTCACCTGTCATGGTGTACTCTGTAGTTTTACGACATCAAGATACTCAAACAGGAACGTTCTTTTCAGGAAGTGCACTGAGAGGCGAGATGGATCCCTATCAGCCTGTCGGTGCCAGACAGCCCCTTGGAGTCCTTCCTACGTGCCTGGTACGCTGCTGAGTGCCGTACATAGGATTTTTCCATCTGTCACAACAGCATTGGACCATGACACATTTATCCAAACGAAAGAAAAATCCCACTCATGTCAACCAGTCCCAAGTTTTCTGACAATTGGAAGAGATGTTACAGATGCCAGGCTAAATCTAAGTTGCATTTTAGTTTATTTATTTATTGGCTGCTGGTCGGTACAGGGATGGAACCCTGGACCTTGGTGTTATCAGCAACTTTAACACCAACCGAGCCAGTCGACCAGCCCCTCCACTTACATTTTAGAGGCCATTGCTGAGAGCTGGAATGATGCCTTTTAATCCAGGAGGACACTTAGACTAAGCCAGTTTTCTCCCACCTTGTTACTGACCTAACAGGCAGGTCAGGCCCTCACAAAGGACATATGAAAATCCCAGGATCTGATTACTGCTCCTCCCATCCCCATACATGGCTATAGGAAAGGCATCATTGGAATTTCAGAGAGCCAAGTCCTCAAAAAGCAATTATGGTGTGGCTTTCAAACCTCGAGCTCTTGGTAAAAGGAACTGGAAAACAGGAAGAAAACACTGTAAATGATAGTAGTTGCATCGCAGATGAAAATTCTTTCAGTAAGGGGGTCATTGGCTTGTTGAATTCTCACCCTTGAAGCCCGACTTTGTTCATCCTTTAGAAAACCTCCTATGCCAGGTAGTGATGCTCCACCCCAGCCATTTATCCAGCTTGCCCGACAGAAGCAAAATGCAAGTCATGATTACCACCAGTGCTTTTCAGAGCCAGTTTCCTAACCAAATACCGAAAATGGCCTTTCGTCACCCTAAAAGACTGAGGAGGGTGATGGAACTATGTTTCTTTGTTTATTTTGGCCAGTATGGGGATCTGAACCCTTGGCCTTGGTATTATCAACATTATGCTCAAACCAACTGAGCTAACTGGCCAGACCCATGATAGCAGTCTGTTAAATGGAGATTTAACAATCAGAAAAGTATAGTGGGAGGGTTCCCTGAAGTGCACAGGTAGTTGAGTGGGAGTTACACAGAGGGGAGTTAGGTTCAGGTCAAGTGCACAAGGGCCAGCCATCCAGCCAGGATGTCCAAGCTGCAGTTTGGGCTGTTTCCCTAGTTGGTTGATCTTGGCAAGTCTCTTCCTTTCCTAAGGCATCAGCTACCCCATGTTTGAAAAAGACCAATTCTTTGAGGCACATACCACCTTCTAGTCCTGCTCATCAATGCACAACCTCACTTGTTGAACTGTGATCCTTGCTTTCCTCTTGACCTCAGGTCTTATCATTGAGGATGGCCCCACAGTTGGTGTGGCCTGTGTACCCAGTCCCTTGGCCTGCGGCCATTCACTCCTGTGGCCTAGCTCTTGTCATCACCCACGGCAGCTCCTCTGTGAAACCTTAAATTCAAATTCCCCACTTTCTGACTCTTTCTTTATCACTCACTTTGTTACTGAAACCCTAAAGGTCCATTTGCTCACTGCTCAGTAGCCAATAATTGAGAAACAAGTGTTGGTGTAAGGAAAGGTAGCCTTTGATCAGGAAGCCGGCAGCCTGGGGAAACGGTGGACTGACTATCTCCACTTTTCCCAGACTTGCCAAAGGGTATTATGGGGACAGGTGGTAGGGTGCTGAGTGGACTATCTCCACTTTTCCCAGACTTGCCAAAGGGTATTATGGGGACAGGTGGTAGGGTGCTGATTCATGGTGATCTAAGCAGGAACGTGCAGGCATTAGATAAACATCAAAGAACTTCTCCGGTGGGAGCTGAATCATGGTGACCATCCTCCATGAAGTCAAATCACGGATTCAGTTCCTATTAACCTCAAAAAGATCTAGTTGGTAAGCTAGTAAAGAATGGCCACCTGGGTTAATAATTTCTTCTGTAATTATTCTGTGTACAGTGTGAGCAAATGTCATTATGTTCTAGCAATCATGTGAACAAGAATCATATTCTAATGTCCAGCTGCAAGCCATGCAGTTCGGGTTACAAGAGTAAGAAAAAAACCTTTTTAATTTAGAAGTTTAATAAAATGGAGTCAGTTCTGTTCATGCTCCTCTTCTTGACTTTACCCTCTGAGACCCACCTTCCTCCCTCTCAGCCTCCTCTCCTCTTCACCTGATGTCTTCCTCCCACTCTCCTGCCATTGTCCCACCTTCTTTAACCTCCCGCCACCACGTTCCCTCGCTTCACGGCCGTCATCACTTCATTCCTTCCTCAGCCCCCCCGCAGTCCACTGACATGGTGCTGCTAAACCCAAAGGATATTTCAGCTGCCAGCCTTGCCTGGCCGTTCCCTCGCTTCACGGCCGTCATCACTTCATTCCTTCCTCAGCCCCCTGCAGTCCACTGACATGGTGCTGCTAAACCCAAAGGATATTTCAGCTGCCAGCCTTGCCTGGCATCAGGGACCCTTCTGTCAAGAAACATCTCCTTCTTTAGCTTTGTGGATGCCACCTGTTTGTCCCCCCTGATGTCTGTCCCTTTGATATGCCTGCTTCTCAGGGTCCTGCCTGGGGCCCCTCTCTTCCCTACACTCCTCCCTGGCTAGTCCCACCCACTCCCATTGTTTCAGGGGCCACATGCAGCCTGGCGACTCCCAAGTCCCACCTCCAGCCTTGATCCCTCTTCCCAGCCTGGGAGACATCTCTGCAGTGCACGTCCCAAGGCCTGCAATTTCACCAAGCCCACAGCTGCATTTGCCATTTTTCCCTCACGTCCCTGCTCCCCCTCCTGGGTTGCCTGTCTCAGGGAATGTTCCATCATCTACCCAGTTGGTGACACTATACACCTGGAGTTATCCTGGGCCCCTCTGCTCCCCATCAAGTTCTGTGAATTCTCCCTCCTAAATGTCTCTGGAATCCCCCTTCTCCCTATCCCCACCTGCATCTATACTAATTCAGGCCATTATCACCTCTGGTCTGCAACATGGCAAGAGCCTCTCACCTTCCAATCTATGAGTGAAAGATCCCCCTTGTGCCTCTCTGTCCCACCCCAGCCCTGTAAAGGTCCCTGTGCCATGGCTTAGAGGTCTTGGAAAGGCATCTTCTCCCTCCTCAGCTTACCTTCCTGGCACTCCTGTATTACGGAGCCACCGAGAATTCAGCTCAGCATCCTTTGCTCCTGGAGGCCTGGGCCACACGCCACACAGCACCCTGCAGTACGCTCAATCAGACTTTGTTCCTCATCAGATCTGGGCTTGATGGCAAGACTTGTGTCTTGCTCACCGCCATCCCCAGTTCCTGGCACTGGGCTTTGGAATCCTTTGGATTTAGTCGGTGCTCAAAAAACATCTGCTACATTCTATGTAATAAGAAAACTGAAATTGGCCCCATAGGACTTGCTCCAGGTTAATTTCTAAGAGTGTTCTCTTTACCAAAATATATGTTAATATATGGTAATTGTAGCTCACTTCAGTCAAGTATGCCAAATAGTAAACATAAATTAACTTCCAAAGTGGAGAAGGAGAAAACGTGCCAGTTTCCATGATGACTGCAAAGCAAATGGTCTCCATGCAGTCTCCTGCTGTGTAGCCCTAGGAATTGGACTGAGTCATATTTCTATTTCCAAAGTCAGTAGAACATCATTCCTCTAACTCAGTTGAATAATTTTTGTTTTTTCCCCCAAAAAGATAAATGTTGAAAACAAGAAAGTAAATTTAAAATACTAACAGTAATTAACATGCGCCAAACCAGTTTCTCAGGCATTAGTGGGGGTGGGGTGGGGGGTCTGTAATAGAATCTCCTGGGACACCTGTTTAATGCATATTTTGGACCTGAACCATGATGCACCAGAACCTCTGAGGGCATCCCCAGGGAATCTGGATCTCTCAGGCAGGATCCCCCACAGGTGCTGCTGCTCCACGTGATCATCGCTTGGGCAGCCTCCAGCAAACGCCACCAGCTGCATGTGTCTACTCTTAAGTTCCTTCCACCAGAGAAGCAGCTTTTCAGATGTGAAGAGCTACACTGTGTTCAGTCACTGGGATTTGCTCAGTCATGTAACTGACATCTACTGTGTCCCAAGTACTGTGCTGGCACAAGGGATGCAGCAAAGACCGGGACAAACAAGGCCCTACGCTCTCGGGTCTGAGTTTGGTTTGGGTTGTGGGGGCTGGAGTGGCAGGGTGCAGCCAAGTATGTGAGTGGTAGGTGCTGTGGAAGACAGTAAAACAGAACAGTGGTAGTGGGTGGATGAAAAGGCCTCTCTGAGGAGGGGACAGTTGAGCTGAGGCCATGGGGAGCAAGAGGGAGGGTGGCATGGGATGGGGGAGGAGAAAGAGGCTGGGGCCAGACAGTAGGGCCTGGCAGCTCCTGTTTCATTCCAAAGCGTGAGGGAAGCCACTGGGGACTTAACAGAGAGGGCTGACAAGATGTGATTTTTGTTTTTAAAGGGTCACTCTGGCTGCTGCGTGGAGAATGGATGGGAGGGTGGGCATGAGGAGGAGGCCGTGGCATCCACCCAAGCTAGAGATGCTGTTGGTGTGGGCTGGGGGGAGCATGCAGGACCAGGAGCTGCTGATGGGGGGCTGAGGAGAGGGACAAGAAAAACAGGAACCAGGAGGGATGTTCTACTGACTTTGGAAATAGAAATATGATTCAGTCCAATTCCTAGGGTTACAAAGCAGGAGACTGCTTGAGCTCAAGCAACTGTGCCAATGGCAGCACAATTTACCAAGGTGGGAAATAGATGAAGAGGATGCTGGAGGGCCCTAGTTCAAGTTGTTCTTATACAAAGCTCGAGGTACCCATTAGACCTCCATGGGGAGATGTCGAGCAGGTAGCTGGACATGAGTCTGGGGCTCCAAAGGGAAGCCGTAGCCACAAACTCAGAAGGCACTGGTGAAGATGATGGTTAAAGCCATGGGCTTAGTAAGGTCTCCTGGGGCCTGCGTGTTAAAGAGGACAGAAGACGACGCTCTGAGTCTTCCCAGCACAGAAGTTTGAGCAGAGGAGAAACAAGCAAGGGAAAGGCAGAAAGCCAGCCAGGAGAGGCTCCTGTCAGGGCTGCTAAGTCTGAAAAACTGTACAGAGGACACCCTGGGGCTGGATTTGGCAAGACCAGTAGGAGCTCAGTGGGATGGAGGAGGAGAGGTGGGGAGGTGGAAGCAAAGGGGAACCCTGGGAATTGGGCTGAGAACGGGGGGAGACAAAGGGGGGAGGGGGTGTAGGAGACACCAGAGCATGTTTGCTGATGGGAGCAAGCCAGAGATCCAGGAGACTGGACTGGCGACTGGTCAGCACTGCACCAGGAGTGAGGGCAGGGTGCACAGCCGGGGGCTGTGGGCCAGGAGGGCTGGGCCTGAGGGCTTCTGCTTTCTCCAAGCTCCACACAGTTATCCTTGGAGGGAAGGGAAAGGCCTGAGGGGAGAGGACACGTGAACTCCTTTTAGAAAGTGCAACAGTCGGGCTGGCCCCGTGGCTCATTTGGGAGAGTGTGGTGCTGATAGTGCTGAGGCCACAGGTTCAGATCCTATATAGGGATGGCCGGTGCGCTCACTGGCTGAGCGTGGTGTGGACGACACCAAGCCAAGGGTTGCGATCCCCTTACCTGTCCAAAAAAAAAAAAAGATTCTTAAGTGCAAGAGTCTAAGGATAAGTAACCAGTGCTGGGATCCTATATGACATTTATGCTCCTACATTCAATGCGGGACTGACAGTACAGCTGCCTGATTCTCTAGGTGAGAAAAAAGTGCTGTTAGCACCATGGCAAAGAGCAATAAAGTACAATTTCTTGCTATAGGAAACATTGCTGTAATTCCAGGCTTGCTCATGCACGTTCACTGCCTAGGAACACACACATGCACAGAGTTGTCCTTATTCACAGCAGTTATGTTCTATGTCACCATGAACACTGCATTAGCGAGTACTGAACCACTGCTTCTAGGGGAAACACAGGGTTAGTTCCTGTGAGCCTCTGTTCAGGACATTTTCAACAACTGATCAGTACATAATCTCATGTTTCTGTTTAAAGATGCCTTCTTTATACACACACACATACATAGATATTTTTTTTGCTGGCCGGTACAGGGACACACACACACACATACATATATATTTTTTTTGCTGGCCGGTACAGGGACTGAACCCCAGACCCTGGTGTTATCAGCACCATGATCTAACCGACTGAGCTAACTGGCCAGCTATTTAATATATATCGTTGATCAACATTAGACTCATGGCCATCAGCACTATAACTCATGCCTGAATGAAGCTTATCTAATATATTTTCTCCACAAGGCACATCATAGCTTTCTTGCGCTTAGAAACACTAGTCAGGTCCGGCCAGATCTAGTTCTCAGTTGGTGCTGAGAACATTGCCAAGGTCCAGGGTTCGACTCCTGTACCAGCTAGCCATCAAAAAATAAAAGAAACACTAGACAGCACTTCAGCACTATGCTTTGAGGGCCATTCTGAACAGCAAAATCACCAAAAGAGCAAAAAAGGCAGAAAACCTGCCATTAAATATGACCATGAAAAGGAAACGTTGTAGTAGGAGCTGAAACAAGCAAGTGGAACATTGCCTTGTTTGACCTCAGCTGGGAACATATGTGTTGTTGGGCAACTCAAGTCTTCGACACTTTGTGCACGTCTTCCAAAGACTGAAAGCACTGTATTGATTTGGGGTTACAAATAAGTTATACATACACATACCAATGCACCAGAGAGCTCATTAAAGGAGGGGCCTGCAGTCCACAGCCCCGGCACCAAAAGAGCAGCACCTGGGTACCCCTCCCTGCCAAGCTTGTGCTACACACGGCTTCTCCCCAGAGCAGCACACGGGTATGATGGATTCTGGAGACATGCTGGCTGGGTTCAGATCTCTCAGCTCTACTCCTTACTTGCTAGGTCTTCCGGACAAGTTTCCAGACCTCTCTGTTATAAATCTTGTTTGGTAAACTTTAAAAAACTTGGAAATCTAACTGAAGGCAGAGTATTCTAATACAAATAACTCAGCCTGACAAAGGCTGTCCCACCAACTGCTCAATACACGTTGAGTGTGTGAGTGAATGTATGAAAGCCTACGCTACCTGGTATATCAGAATTATTATACTTGAGGTCTTTTGAGACAACCTAGATATGTCATATACACCTCTGTGTTCAGCTCCAGACTTCTCCCCACCCATGAGCCACCAAGGGCATTACCTCATGATTCTCCCCTAACTGTGGCTTTTTTGGAGGAGGGGCTCTCAGTATCACCCATTCCTTTCTCAATGGCAACATCTTTGTTCCTCTTTTCCCCCGAAGACTGAGAAAGACTGATAATCATTCAACCTCAGATGTTGACGGTCCCTTAAAAATGGTCAGAAACTGCTACAAGACATGTTCTGCCTAAACATCATCTTCTGAAATCTAGAAAAGGGTAAAACATCAGCATCCAGCCTGGCAGCCCACTATGTGTTTAGTCCTTTGTCCACCCACCCGACACATATCTGCTGAGTGTCTCTCTCACTAAGCTCTCTGCCAAGCAAACAAGCAAAGGCAGGAAATACTTGCCACAGCTCTCTGTCTTATCAGAGGCAAGGTCAGGACTCAAACCCAAGCTCTGGCACCCTGAACAGTCTCCAGTATGAGAGAACGCCCATGAGGTCCAGGCTGCAGATTCAAAACAGGAGTTGTGACACATTTGGGGAGATGTGAGAGGGGGAGATAAGGAAACTAACAGTTCAAAAATAGGAGAACTAAAAACAAAACACAAAACTAAGCAGCCAGTCCCTGACATAAGAGAAACACAGGTTTCAAAATGTATGGCCAGGGTCTGTGCTAATTTATTAGGGTTGGTTCTCCATTTCAGCTTCCTGGGGAAGAAAAATTCCTGTGACTTGAACCACTGAAGGTATCACAGATGTCGCATGGCTCAAAGTGGGGACTGGGAAATCTACACTACATAAGTAAAAGAAAAATGTTTCTTTTTTTTTTCTTCACTCAAAACCTTTAATTTCCTTAATTCAACCAAAGTCTGTAAGAGGCACGAAATATACCTTAGGAACTTGGCATTGGAGAGAAATAATCCAAAAATTGAGTAAGGGCTCTAATTAGAAAACTTCTCTGTTGACCCTGCTCGCCCAAAAGTACCCAAGGTCAAAGGCTGACCTTGGCTAACTCCCACGCTGCCTGGCACAGTGTCCTGTTCTGGGCCAGTACATGGAAGTTGGTTTAGGAATGCATTCACCCAAGGACACAGTGGGAGTTCTGGCTGCCTCCTCTCTGACCCCAGCTCCTATGTGACCCAGAAGGAAAGCCCTGAGGGCTTCGGTCCCTGAGAGTTCCACCTGCCTGTCCAATCTCTTTTGGTCCCTTTTTGGTTTAGATCCCCTTTGGTCTCAGGATAAAAGTGCAGCCTTTGGCCAATACACACCCCCCGGTTTGGCTAGGATTCCCCAGTTCCTCCACCCTGGTTCAGCCCAACCTGGATTCTTGACCTGTTCATTCTTCTAGTCACCAGTTGTTTCCCTAACAGTTCTTTCCACACATCAAGCTCCTTTTTTGTGGCCCAGCCTGCCTGGTTAAGTCCCTGACACCTTCCTTCGCACATGCCTGGGGTTTCCTGATACACATTGGCACCCTGGGAGCTGCGGGGTATCTGAACTCTGTCGAAGGCAGTGGAGGTCAGGGGCAAGCACCACAGGTCAGCCCCAGGGCCAAAGCCACTTCCTTCAGTGAGTCCGGGAACAGGTCCAAGTAACAGGACCTGTTGAATCTTGAGGCCCCATCTCTATTGTGTCATTTTACAGCCCTCCCTACAGCTTCTGTAATTAATGTTTCACATGTCTGAACAAAACCTTAAGGCTTTCTGTTCTTTACTAAATAAATTTTCCCTTTACAGAAACCAGCCCAAAATTCATCACTGTTCGAATATGTGAGAACAGGCACCAGCAGCAGAGCACCCTTTCCCTTTTAGCAGGAACGTGGATGAACTCTGCTAGGCAGTGCCCTCGAGTGTCCAGGAGACAGTCCCTCTGTCCCTCAGGCTCCAAGTCCCGCTGAAAGGCAGGACTGTGAGCAGCTCGAGAGGGGCTCCCATTTGCTGTCTACCCAGGCAGTCCTGGGAGGGAGCCGGCTGAAACAGAGCTTCCTTTCCCTTCTGGGCACGGTGAGGGTTTTCTGAGGCCCTGGTCACAGAGTGACCAGGCTCTAGACGGCTGCTGCCGCAAACGTTGTCATCGTCCCATGATAAAGCTGGGCTCTTCTTCCTCCTCCTCTGTTCCAGACGCCTCCTCAGAGCTGCTGGACTGTTGCTCCTGAGACTCACTGGATCCTGTAACCACACGATATGTGGATTATAGACACACAAATTTGCTCAGAGTCAAGGGTACTTTAAAAAAGGAGAACAGCAGAGAGAAAATTAGGAACTACTTGTTTTTGGCCAGCACAGCGAGGAGCCCGAGGCAGTCCTCAAGCCTACCAGTCCCCAACGTGTTCCTTGGGAAGTACAGATAGGCCACAGAATTAATCTGCCACTGCCTTCATAGGTGCACCCTCATCCCTCCCAAAAGATCCAGTAGCACACACTGGAGCCTGACACCCCATAAATCAGGCCCTACTGCCTTTCATATGGCTCCCACCACCCTGGCAGGACAACTTCCCCACCCAGCTCTAACATTTATTGCTAAGGCTGACAACGTCCCTGCTGAAGTCTCAAGTTCTCACTGCAGTCCATAAAAGGATGTTCAAACACTATAGCAGAGGGCTTTGCACACGACAAGTATGCCAGCTTCCTGGCTTCTCCCAAACACAGGCCCAGAAACCCTCCCTCCTGACACCCCATGTGCAGCTCTTGAGTTTCCAGCCCTTTCCTTGTCACTACTGCCCGTGCCACAGTGCAGTTGAGCTGGCTGAAAGCAGAGCACAAAGACAACTTGTTCCCAACTCCTCCTCCTCCTCCTCTTCACAGGGCAGGGGACTGGGTGGGAGATGGAAAGAGCCAAAGTCAGAGACCACGAAGCAGCGGTGGCCCTCCAGCTCAGGCCCTCAAGGTAGCTGCCTGCAGGCACAGGGGCCTCACCAACTCATGACCCAGTGAGCTCTCCTGGGCCAACTAATGGCTCCCCATCACGAATGTGCAGGACTCACCCAGCAACCCCACACCCATAACACACTGGAGCTTTGCTACTGCTGACACACACAGTCAGACAAGGAGCTCCCAGGTGGGTGGCCTTGGGTGCCTACAGCACAGCACAGCCTCACATTCACTTCCACACCCTAGGGTGGGACACCAGAAAGAGTGTTCACGGCAACGGGATGAAATCATTGGTAAGATTTAATTTAATTTATTCGGGGTATCCCTTCTTCTCCTCAACCTCATGCCAAACAGAACGAGCAGTTTCAAAAGTTCCAATGATGAGGATATTTTAATAGCTAAAGTTTTTGAACACTTACTATATCCCAGGAACTGTGCTGTCTTTACATATATTGCTTTAATTTTTTTTTTTTTTTTTTTTTTTTTTTTTTTTTTGATGGGTAAGGGGATCGCAACCCTCACTGCGGTGTGGTCTGCACCACGCTCAGCCATTGAGCACACCGGCCAGCCCTATATAGGACCCAAACCCTCGGCCTTGGCGATACCAGCGCCGCACTCTCCTGAGTGAGCCATGGGGCCAGCCCTGCTTTGTTTAACTCTAACAACAGTCTGTGAGGTAAGTACCAATGCTGCATATCCATTTTTCAGATGAAGAAAACAAGGCTCAGAGAGTTTTAAGTAATTTGCTGCTCAAGATCTCCTATTCAGGAAGACAGTGAGCCAGGATTCAGACCCAGATGATCTGACTCTTTAGGCTTCTGCCTACCTTGCCTGCAGACACAGCATAAGGAAGCTGAGGCAAAGGAAAACAAGGTGGAGCCAGGAGTGAGGCAAGCACACAAAATGCATTCTATGGACAGACTGAGTAAAAGACTAGAGATGGATGGAAAACCCAGCCCTGAGCTCCCTGGACTTGCAGGGCAGGGCTTGCTCCACTCTTGCATGTGGTGGCATGCATGGGAAAGGGCAATATTTCTATGGCACATGGGGCAACCGGCCAGGCTGCTCACAGCCACGGGCAACAGGAGCCTAAGGATACATGATGATTAAATGTAATGTAGTGTCCTGGACTGGATTCTGGAACCGTAAAGGGCACTAGGTAAAAACTAAGGAAACTCAAATAAGGTATGGACTTTAGCTAAGAAATGTATTAATATTGGTTTATTAATTGTGACATATTAACTTAAGATGTTAAACAGTAGAGGAAACTGGGTATATAAGAACTTTCTGTACTATCCAGACTGTGGGAAACTAAGGAAGGCATCAATAAAGCTCTGCTGATCCCACCCCTCTGGCAGGACCTGAGATAACAGCAAAGACAGGAGGAGAAACCAGACAGACACTAGGCAAGACTTTCCACCTGGCTCCTTGCACAGAGTCCCCGAAGCTCACACCCCCCTCCCTCCTGCTTTTCATTTCCCACATTCCATTCCCTCAGTCCCCTCTTTAAAAGCCCCTCAGTAAATCTGAGTCTTGGAGATGGCTTTAATCTGGCCTTTCTCCTTCAGGTTTACTGGAAAGACAGGTTAACTTCACATCTCTCCTCAGGTCACCGGTATTCCTGAATAAGTGCTAGCTTCCTTTTTACCAACATTTGACTTTTGAGTGTTTTGTTTCTGAAAGGGGGCAGGCAGCCAGACCTGTGGAATTTTTCTGTAAATCTAAAACCATTCTAAAATGAGAAGTTTGTTTTGGAAAAGGATGGAACTGAACTACCGCTGAATAGATAAGCACATTATGTGATTGAGCAGGTTGTACAACCCTGTGGGACAAAATCCTATGGGACATGGTGGAGAGAAAGGCTAGCTCTGCAGGTTGGGAGTGGGAGGAGATCAGTAGCAGCTTTTCAAAGAGAGGAAACATTGCAAGAGGAAGGTGAAGGAGGAATAGAAGTTCTCCAAGCAGATGAGAAGCCAGGCAGCATGAAAAAGAAAAATGCACAGCAGCCTGTGCAGCTAGGCTGAAAGACAGGTGTAAGCATGGCCACAGCAGAGGGCATATGGAAGGGAGAGGCCAAAACGAAGTGGTGGAGGGGCTGGAAGAGCCAGACCGTGAGGGCCAGGAATGCCAGGGCTGCTGACCAGATTCAGGCATGATCACCTCCCGGTTAAGAGCAGACCCAGGCCTGCCACCGGCTCCCTCTGAAGCTCTACAGGTGCCATCACCCCTCAGTGCCTAAGGTTTGTTGTTTGTAAAATGGGGATAACACCACTGATAACTCATGGGGCTGCTGTGAGGATTATGTTAGTTAATACTGCAAAGCACTGAAAACTAGGGGTACATCATAAATGTTCAATAAATGTTAGCTATTGTTGTTATACAAGCAGAAGAATGAACGGCAATCCAATCAGTAATAAAAGAGCTTGGAAGCTGTGTGCAGGTGGGTGGCATGGGGGTAGGGGGTGGGAAAAGAGTGAACGCTGCTACCATGGTTAGCAGGTCTACATTGATATTTTTGTAAGGTTTTTTACTAAATCCTCAATAAGACCTTGACTTCCTCTGACATGCATCATTCTTATCCATGTGGAAGAGTATTTTTTAAAAGCCAGTGCTGGCAAAGATATGGTAAAAGCATTCACTGTTGCACGCTGTTGATGGTAGTAAAAATTGGTCCTATTCCTTTGGAAAGTAACTAGCAATACATTTCAAGAGCATGAGTTCATTTTATACTCTGCGATCTAGTAATTCCCACTGTTGGAAATTTATCTTAATCTACACTCCCCAGAAAGGGAGAAGGGAGACAAATACATGATATTCACAGAAGTGTCTTCTACAGAAGACGAAAGCTGGAATCAGTCTAGAGTCTAATCAAAGGAGAAGGGTTAGGTATATTATGGCATGTCAATTGCTCTCATATTATCAGTCACTGAAAAAATTATGAAGAAATGGAAATGTTTATGATGTTAAATAAAATAAGCAAAATGGAGAACTTCCCACAATATGATTACAACTACATACAAATGATGTGCATATGGAGACTAAAAGAAAATGAATAGAGAGGAAGGTGATCTAGTTGTACGATATTTGAGCTTTCTCCATTATTTCCTTCCACTACTCTTACACTATTGTTTACACAATATTTTAAAATCCAGGAACCTGAGAATGTATTCACAGATTTTAGGCACTCTGGGTAAAATGCCACGGTAGGTACTGAGTGGTGACAGCACCCTCAGAGCTGCAGAGGAGTGGGCGGCAGGCTGGGATTTGATCCCAGGTACCAACACAAACCTGGGAGGTGATCTTGCTTGAAACCAAGTCAGCAGCCCCTGATATTCCTGGCCCACACTGAATGCAACTGAAACAGATACTAGCTTTTTTGTTTTCTTAACGAGATGAATGAACAGACTAGAAGAAAATCCTTGTATTATGGAATTGTAAGGACATGGGAAAATACTTGTGATACAGTGTTATGTGATTGTAGTGCATTGAATTATGTCCTCCAAAACTCACTGAAGTTTGAATTGTGTCCCCCAAGTTTTATGTATTACAAACTTAGCCCTCACTGTGACTGTTAAGAGGGTGGGAAATCCTATTATGGTCACTGAAAGGTGGAGCCTTGAAGAGGTGATTGGATTGTAGGACCATGCCGTAGTGAATGGATTAAAAACGGTGATCAGGGACATGGTTTTTTTTTTTTTTCCTTTTTGTCTTTTTTCGTGACCGGCAACGGATCGCAACCCTCAGTGTCGCGCCCGGACCGGGACCGGCAACGGGATCGCAACCCTCGGTGCTGCACCCGCACCTCGCTCAGCCAGTGAGCGGCCGGTCTGTATGTGGGATCCGAACCCTCGGCAGGAGCGCCACCGTGCTCTCAAGCGGCGCACTGTAGCAGTGCGCCACCGGGCCGGCCCAGGGACATGGTTTTGAGGGATTTAAAAGAAGAGAAAGGAGAGTCTGTCTCTCTCTTGCTCTCTCTGCTCTGCCATTTTCACGATGTGATATACTGCCATCAATGTCACCACCACCAAGACGTTCACCAGCAGTCTTCCCTGGAATTTGGACTTCCTAGCCTCAGAAACAGTAAGCAATAAATTTCGTTTTCTTTATAAATCACCCAGTTCCATGTATTTTATTTTAAGCAACAGAAACGGACTAATACAGTGATAAAATGAGGACAACTATAAATATGGCATTTATATAAATAAGGTTTACATATGAAAAAACTAAAATCAAAGAAATGATATTAAAATGTTAGTTATTATTTTTAGTAAGAATTACAGATACCTTTTTTTCATTTTGCTCTTTTCTGCCTGTTCTAAAAAAAATTTTTTTATATACACCATTCCTTTTTTCCCCTTTTCTTAAAAATTTTAATTTATCGTATACAATGTAGTTGATTTTCATGTCCCTTTACTAATTTCTCCTTTTCCTCCCTCCCTCTTCCCCTCCCCCCATTCTAAAAATTTCTAAAATGACCATATTAGTACCTTTATCCCAAAAGACACAAAGGATATAGATAGTTTTCCAACATAGTATGCTTAAGAGTTTTGGCTTTGAAACAAACAGTTCAATCCAAAACATACTGAGAGTCTTCCAGACACCAGATACCTGTCTCTAGATCAGTACAGGTTGAGTATCCCTTATCTAATGCTTGGGACCAGAAATGTTCTGAATTTCAGATTTTCTCAGATTTTGGAATATTTGCAGATTAACCTGGTTAAGCATCCCTAATCCGAAAATCCGAAATCCAAAATGCTCCTTTGAGCATCATGTCAGCACTCAAAAGTTTTTGATTTTGGAGCATTTTGGACTTCAGATTTTCAGATTAGGGATGCTCAACCTGTGCTTGTCAGTTGGGAGCAATTCTGTCCCCTTCCCCCACTAGGGAATATTTGGCAGTGTCTGGAAACATCTTTTATTGCCAATGACTGGGGAGAAGGTGGGTGCTACTGACATCTAAGTAGAAGCTAAGACTCTGTTAAACGTCCTGCAATAAACAGGTATAGCTCCTCATGACAAAGAATTATCCAGCCCAAAACGTTGATAATGCTGGGGTTGAGAAACTGCTCTAGATATGCCTAGTAACAAATCACCTGATGTCACCTGGATTTCCTTGGTAGGCAGGACTATGTTAGGATAACTAACACCAGTGTTAGAATACATCATTTTGGGAGTTCAAGGTTTCATAACAATCCAAATTGACTTAATGCCATCCAGTGGTGTCATTCAGACACGTGTTCCACACTGCAGGGCATCTTCACTGAGTTACTGGACCAGCATAAAAACAAGTGTGGATATTTCCTCTCCAACAACAGAACAGAAAAGAACTCCTAGCCAGCTGCCCTTACTGCTTTTCAGAAGAGCCAAAAAAGCTTGAGTGATTTACTTCTAAGTCCATCAAGAACCCAGCAGCAAACTGAAGCCACCTTGTGGCACAACTGAGCACTACCACATTAATTTCTAGTCATTTCAACTGGGCAACCAGAAAATCTTATTTACTCTTTCACAAGATGAAAAAGGAAAGGATATTGAGAAGGCAAGATCAAAGGAATACAAACCATTTTTATCATAGTTATCCCAATAACACTCTCTATTCTGCTCATTTGGTACGAAGCATATATAACCACATAGTACTAGTCATTTAAAAATATGTACAGGTGCCAACTTCACGATTCAGCGTAAGAGCAGGGCCCAGGTACTATAACAACAATTTTCAAATTTGTTTGACTGCAGCCCAAACCCACACAGAAACTGAGAGAACATTTCACAAAACAATACTTATTTAGAGGGTGATGTGCCGTGACATTTTCTAGTCTATTTTATTCGTGTTTTACTGTATCATATCAAACACACTTTATAGCCTTGGATAAATTAAAGTGAATGAAAACTGCATGATCCTAATGTCTAAAAGGGGTTAGAAAGAGGAATTTAAGAAACCCCAGCTCTTTCTTGGCTATGATACTAAATGCATAGGCAACAAAAGAAAAAACAGACAAAATGGACTTTATGAAAATTAATAAATTTTATACATCAAAAGACAATATCAACAGAGTAAAAAGACAACGCACAGAATGGGAAAAAATACTTGCAAATATATTTCTGATAAGAGGCTAATATCCAGAAAATAGGGAACTCCTAAAACTCAACAACAAAAAAAACCTGATTCAAAAAAGGGCAAAGGACTTGAACAGACATTTCTCCAGAGAAGATATACAAATGGCAAATAATCACATGAAAAGATGCTCAGTATCACTAATAATTAGGGAAATGAAAATCAAAACTATAGTGCAATACCACCTCACACCCATTAGGATAGCTACTATGAAAAAACAGAATATAACAAGTGTTGGTGAGGATGTGGAGAAATTGTAAGCCTTGCGCACAGTTGGTAGGAATGTAAGATGGTTCAGTCATCACGGGAAACAGTATGGCAGTTTCTCAGTTCCAGCAATCCCACTGCTGGGTATATGCCCAAAAGAACTAAAAAAGCAGGGTCTCGAAGAGATATTTGTATACCATGTTCATGGCAGCATTATTCACAATAGCCAAAAGGTGGAAGCAACCCACATGTCTACAGAAGAATGAATGAGTAAGCAAAATGTGGTCTATACATATAATGGAATATTATTCAGCCTTAAAAAGGAAGGAAGTTCTGACTGACTACAATGTGGATGAATCTTGAGGACATTATGCTAAGTGAAATAAGTCAGTCACAAAAAGACAAGTACTACTCTAGGTACCACTTATATGAAGTACCTAGAGTAGTCAAATTCATAGAGACAGAGTAGAATGGTGGCTGCCAGGGGCTCGGGGAGGGATGATGGGGAGTTGTTGATGAGTCCAGAGTTTCAGTTTGGGAAGATGAAAAAGTCCTGGAGATGATGGTGGAATTGGAAGCACAACACTTTGAATGTACTTTATGCCACTGAACTGTACACTTAAAAAAATGGTTAAGATGATAAACTTTATGTTATACATATTATGACAATATAAAAATTGGGGGTGGTATGGAAGAACCCTCAGCTATGTGATGCTGTCAGTTGTCCCCTTCCATTCTAGAACTGAATAAAGAGTAATTTGTGACTTCAGATAGCCAATTCAGGTGCATTAAGAACAAAGTCACAGCAAACAGATCTCAGTTTCTTGTTCTGAAAGATTTCTTAGATTTGCTTGTGAGGGAAACTCCCAAAATATAGCATATCTTAATGACAAGCCATTTGAAAAAATCATCAAATTGCAGAATTTTAGATCTAAAAAGAGCTTATCATTTTACAAGCTAAAAAAAAAAAAAAAAAAAAAAAAAAAAAAAAAAAAACCCCCCCAAAAAG
>NW_007726275.1:476868-502816 GCF_000696425.1 Galeopterus variegatus | reverse complement strand
AAAAAAAAAAAAAAAAAAAAAAAAAAAAAAAGAACAAAAAGAACCCACTCAAACAGGAGAAGCCAGATACTTGAGGTCACAGAGTGGGCCACAGTGAGAGCTAAAAACTATTCAGTGACCTCAAATTACCTCTTAGATCTCCTACAACACCACTGTGGGTGAGAGGAAGGAAGTAATGAGTCTGGTTGACTCTAAGCTGTCCACAGAGTTTTGGTGCACAAGCCAGTGGCAGTCTAGAGGGAGATCTCTAGTGGATGCTGGAGGCTCTGTCCTTGGCCCAGCCTGGCTCAACGCTTTCACCAGTGACAAAGGAGGCCTATTAATCAAACCTGCCCATGACAACACAGGAAAGATGTGGTAACATGCTGCACTCCAGAATCAAAATTCAAAATCTGGAGACCTGAATTGATAGAACCAATGGTACCAAGATGAGATGCAAAAGAACTAAATGTAAAGTCCTGTATTTGGATTCAAAAACCAATCAGAGAGGGTTCTACATAAGATGGAGCAAACACTTGATCCCATCTTCCCCACTGAATACACCTACAGAAACTGGACAGAATACCTGGACTCTGAAAAGCAGATTAGGGAAGAAGACCAGAATACAACGTGTCACTGAACAGCAGTGAATTTCCTGTTGTTTTTCCCCCTCCATCATTCCCCAGCCTGGACTCAGGGTGACCCAAAACCGAGAAGTGGAGATTGGGCACAGACAGAGAGAACTACAGGACAGACCCTCTAGTTCTGGTTTGAGGAGTGAGAAAGGGGACTCCTAAGGCTCACAGGGAGGCAATATCTTGTTTTTCCCTTCTTTTCTCCATTCTCTCATACCTTAGCTCTTTTCCCTTCTTTTCTCCATTCTCTCATACCTTAGCTCCCAGGCAATCCCACTGGGGTCATGGTGGCAGCAGCGACTGGGGTGGCAGTGGGGGCTTGCAAGTGCCTACAACTTCGAAGGTGAGGTTTCCCTTCTTTTCTCCATTCTCTCATACCTTAGCTCCCAGGCAATCCCACTGGGGTCACGGTGGCAGCAGCGACTGGGGTGGCAGTGGGGGCTTGCAAGTGCCTACAACTTCGAAGGTGAGGAACCTTTCTTTCCAATCAGAGGCACTGTGGTCTCAGAGACTTGGGCAAAGCCTGTTGGTTTTCTTCTCTCTGTCCTCCTACTGCTGGACCCCAGATGCAGGGGCAGCTGCAAGAAGTATGCAGCAGAGTGGGTAACTAAAGCCCCAGCTTTCTGGAGGAAGGTCTGAAAAGGGGAGCCTCAGGAAACCAGAAAGTACAGGGGAGATAATGGAGAGGGAGGAGATTGGAAAAGACACCATGAGGTTCTTTATGAACTTCTGGGCTCAGCCTGACAGCACAGGCATGGATCTGGCCCTAATCATCATGTCAAACACTTTGAGAACTGAACTCAAAGAACTACACCCAGACTGGCCACTGGGTGGCACATGCAGGACACACCTGGAGAGCACAGCAAATGCTTTGAAAACTGATC
This sequence comes from Galeopterus variegatus, assembly GCF_000696425.1. Lineage (NCBI taxonomy): Eukaryota > Metazoa > Chordata > Mammalia > Dermoptera > Cynocephalidae > Galeopterus > Galeopterus variegatus. The sequence continues at coordinate 501,318 of NW_007726275.1, read as the reverse complement.
TGACATTGGAACCACAACCCACAGAGGGCTGGTCAGACAGAACCTGTGCTCTGAACATAAAGGTTGATTGCCCACTGGAACAAATATCACCAAGACCCAAAGCCTCATGACACAATACTTAAAATGTCCAGGATACAAAAGAAAATTACTTGGTATATAAAGAACCGGGAAAATCTCAACTTGCATGGGAAAAGACAAACCACAAATGCCAATGCTGAGATGATCCAGATGCTGGAATTATCAAACACTTTAAAGCAGCTATTTAAGAATTTTTCCAGGAAGTGAGGGTGAACACTCTTGAAATGAACGGAAAGATAGAAAACTGCATCAAAGAAAAAGAAGGTACAAAGGAGTATAGAATGGAAATTTTAAAACTTTTTTAAAAACACAATAATTGAAATAAAAAACTATTACTATTCACTGGATAAGGGCTGGCTGGATAGCTCAATCAGCGGTTCAGATCCCAGTACTGGCCAGTGCAAAATAAATAAATAAAAAATAAATAAATTCACTGGGTGGATCAATAGCAGAATGGAGATGACATGGGAAAGAGATGGCTTGAAGTAAGATCAATAGGAATTATCCAATATGAACAACAGAGACAAAAAGACTGGAAAAAATATTATCAAATTTGACAAAATGCATATGCTTACAGATTCAAGAAGCTCAGTAAACTCCAAACAGGATAAATTCAAGGAAATTCATGCACAGACACATCATAATCAAACTGGTGCAATCTAAAAACACAGAAATCTTGAAAGCAGCCAGACAAAAACAATGACAGAACAATTCAAATCACTACGGATTTCTCATCAGACACCCTGGAGACCAGAAGGAAGCAGAAGAACATTTCTGAAGTGCTAAAAGAAAGGAACTGGCAACCCAGAATTCTATATCCAGTGAAAATGCCCTTTAGGAACAAAAGTGAAATAAAGATAACCTCATGGGAAGAAAAGCTAAGAAAATTCATAGCTAGCAGATCTGTTCTAAATGAATGACTAAAGGAAGTTCTTCAGACATCAGGGAAATGATACTAGAGGGAAGCTTGGAACACTGGGAACGGAGAAGAACAACAGAAAGAGCAGAAACAGTAAATATTTGGTTAATATTCTAGACCATTCTCCTCGATATCTCTGAAATACATCTGATGCTTGAAAACAAAAATAATAGCATTATCTGATGAAGTGTCAATATACGTAGATGTAGTACATAAGACAACTATAATATCAAGGGTAAAGGAACTTATGTGGTAGAAAGCTTCTACGTTCCAGTGGTGACACCCTGCTTCTAAGTAGACTGTGAAAGTAGTATGTGCATAGTAACCTCAAGACCAATAAGGGATACAGTTGAAAACGTGATAGATAAATGAAAATGCAATGATAAGAAATGTTCAAAAAATCCAAATAAGGCAGGAAAGGGGAAACAGAAACAACAAAAAAGGAGAGAACAAAAAAACAAATAAAATGATAGCCCTAAATCCAAATATATCAATAAAAAGACAGAGACTTTTAGAATGAATTAAAAAACATGACCCAAATATTTGATGCACAGGAGACATTCTTCAAATGTAATGATATAGGTAGGTTAAAATTTAAAGTGATGGAACCATTTCTGAAATGGCAGAGGAAGGACCTCTAAAAATGTGCTCCTCCATAAAAGCAACAAGAACACCGGCAAAACAAACTTTTCCAGAACTCTGGAAATGCTCCTTGGATTGTTCAAGAAAAATGCCTGAACCTCAGTGATTAGAACAGTATGCTCTGTGGCGTTTTAACTTGCCTATTCCCTTCTCCCTCTCCCCGCCTCTGAGATAGCCCTGAAGACTGAGAGCCTCACGACCACGGTATCTGTGAAAACCAGAGCCACTGGAGGAGGCACAGTGGGGTGGGAGCTCCTCCCATGTTCCCTCCTCAGAGCAGTGTCCATATGTGACCTGTCTGGTAGCTCCCTGGAAACTTCCCCTCACAAGGCTTGTCTTCAGTTGACCTGACTCAGAGTTCACTAAGCATGAACAACTTTTCCCCCAGGGTGTTTGTCAGAAACAATCAGTGGCAACTGTTTAACATTTCGGCTGCCCAAGGCAGCAAATAGTTAAAGCAAACAACAAACTGACCAAAAAGCTTCAGAGGAAAAGCTGGGACTCTAGAAGGCCACATGTACATGCAAAGTTGTGGACATGGCCAAGAAAGACTTGCAAAAGCCCTAATTTCTCACCTCTGCTGTCCTGAGTCTCCGTGTAAGGTGGAAGCAAAGGCCAAGGCAAACTATAAATTGCCTGCTAGGGTGTTGAAGGGCTGCTCCAACATATATACACACAGAACTCCTTGGCAAGGACTGGAAGACTTACTGGTTCAAGGCATTTAAGGAAGTCTCTAATCTTCAGTTGACCACTAACTAAGCTAGCCAAGCAGAGACTCAGTGGCCATACATAGCAAAGAATACAGACTTAACAGAATGAGTCCAGGAAAGTCACTCAACACACACACAGCAACAATGAAAACTATAGGCAGCAAAAACAACAGTCTCTGAGGAGTGCGGGTCAAATTACCCAGAGCCAAGCAGACCTTTCTATTTCCTAACATCCTAGTATCACGGGTCCAAGCTACAATAGTCCCTCAATGGAAAGTGACACTCATTTTTATGCCCAATTCTTTCACTTGGGCCAAGTACGTCCATGTTCTCCTGGGGAGGGGGTGGGCATGAAAAGTGATGAGATGGTTTATTTGAGGGTTGAGGTCCTAGCAGTCACATTTTAGCAGTTTAAAATAATTTCTTCTAGCAAAGGGTGAAGAACAGCCTAAAACCATATACCATGTGTCACATAGTACATTTACAACTCATAAGGAAGCTGGTCCTAGAAGGGGCCAATCATATTTCAATATGCCGGTGAAAGTCAGACCTTACCCTAAGACCAAAAACCACAACTGACCACTCAGGAACCCAGCCTTAGTCAATCAGAAAATAGCCATTGATTCAGTAGTGTGGTGGACAGTCATCATTTTTGGTCTCTTAGCATCACTGGCCCTTTCCAGCTGGGGGCTCCTCCCTCCCTTATTCTCAGCCTATGAGCTCATGAGGATGACACCCCTAGCCTTGTAAGGGGTTCAGAGGCAGGCAGGACTGGCAGCATGGTGGGATGCTGACCAAGATCCAACCCCCCAATTCTTATTAACAGAACCTCAATTCTGTCTAGGGCAGCAATGAACCCAGAAACAAAGCACGATATGTCTTTTTTGTGGGGGGTGAGGGGTGGGGGCTGGCCGGTATGGAGATCCGAATCCTTGACCTTGGTGTCACAACATCACACTCTAACCAGCTGAGCTAGCTGGCCAGCCTTGGATCACAATAGGTTAAAGTTAGTGATGATGATCTGTTTTCTATTCATCTAGGCTGATGGCAGCTAGGGATGGCAAAGTGACCTAGTATATAAGGTGACGTCTGCTGGGCACTTCTGGGGGGCTTTTTGCTCTCCAGTTAAAAAAGGACAGACCAGACAAGTACCACCTCCCTCCCCATTCTTCGTGCTTTGAATACAGGTATGATGCCAGGAGTTGAGGCAGCCATCTCCCACTCTCAGGGTAAAGGCCAAAAGAACTGCAGGAGCGCTGGGCGTGACACTGCTGAGGTCTGAATCACACCACGCTGCCACCTACCACCACATTTCTTGTCAGGTAAAAAAACCAAACTCCTCTTGTCTAAGCACTGTTCACTGAATTTTCTATTTCTTGCAGCCAAAGCATTCTTAACTGACTTGGCAAGTGATTCGATCAGATCCAAAGAAACACAAAAGACTTGCTAAGAACACTGGCACATCCCCTCAATCTTTACTCCTGGACAAGAATGTGGCAGGATGCAGACTCCAGAGCAGCTTCAGACACCTTGCAACCGAAAGGGGGATGTGAGCCTGCCTGAAAACTGGAGGCCAGGGGACGGAGGGGGAGACAACATCAATAACCAGTAATGTCATTAGGCTCCCTTACCAGCCATACCTAAAGGGAAGTCTGACCTTGAATTAATGTGAGCCAGTATCTTTTTTTTTTTTTTTTTTTTGCTTAAGCCAGTTTGGCTTTTTGACACTTGCAATTAAACAAGTCCTAACTTATATAAACATGGTGTCATTTCTTCAATGGCCAGCCAACCAGCCCCAAATTCTAAATCTCAGTGTTTCTTGATAGTCCAGCCATTATGTTCAACACTGAGAGAAAGGCTACGACCAAGAAAAGCAGGCACCACTCACCTTCTTTTTGTTTCTTCTGTTCAAGTTTCATCTTCTTTGCTAACAATTTCTTCTCTTTTAACTTCTGGCTACAAATGTAAAACACATACATGGATCCCTTAACTACCTTATTATGTATTTTAGAAAATACAAGTAAACACCTACTTATGACATCTTTAAAAACTTTATAACAATGCAAACATTACAATATCGAAATAAAAGAAACACTTTCTCATGATTTTGTCACGCCAACATTATCAACACTACCAGGTTGTTTTCATTATGAATCAAGATCAAATCCAGGGGAGTCCGGAGGTGATTAAAGCAATCTCAGAAATACTGGAGATGCTTTTTCATATATAGGGACTGTTTTGAGAATTCTGCTCAACTCTAAAAGTTGAGGGACATTTATTTAAAACACACGTGCACACACAGCCTCTATAACCAGGTAGTCACTTGGGGAGGTCATAGGCCCTAATTTAAGGAGCAAGCTAAAATGGCAGGTTTGGTTACAGCACTTTGTTAAACCTAATATTAAAATACAGGTTTAAAATAACAATTAGCTCACTTAGAAGAGCATGGTGCCGATAACATCAAGGTCACAGGTTCAGATTCCCATACTGGCTAGCCATCAGAAAAAATAAAGAGGAAATGGGTGTTAACTTTTTCAAGGGTTCAGATCCCCACACTGGCCCAGCTGCCAGAATAACTAACTAACTAAATAGATAGATAAATAAAATACAAGAGGGGGCTAGCTGGTTAGCTCTGTTGGTTACAGCAAGGTGTTATAACACCAAGGTCAAGGGTTTGGATTCCTATATCAGCCAGCTGCCAAAAAAACAAACAAAACAGGAGGAAGGGGACACAGAAATGCATGTGATCAAAGTCCTAACTGCTAAGTTCTAGAGAATCTACAACAAGCTGGGGGTAGCTTGTTACAAACTTGCTGTAAGGGACTTGCCCTCTTTCTCAGGTACCTATTGGAAGAAAAGTCATCCTTTGCTGGGCTCTCCACCATAGGTTGTTAACACCCACAACCTCTACAGGTCATACAGGTGAACTTTTGACTGCAAGGACTTGGCTCATTCATCAACCATCCACTTTCACATTCCTGCACTTCAGTCTCATTACAGTTATAGGATGCCATGGTGCTCTTACCGCTTTTTCCGACGCTTTGCAGTCTGCTCCTCTGCAGCGATTTTATTCTTTTCCAGTCTCTTTTGAAACTCTGCATCCAATTTTTGCTGCAAAAAACCCCACATCATTTAGACACACTCTGGTCTGGGGAGACTGTAGGAGCTTTCACTTTGGCTGGCTATGAAAGTTCTAGAAGTCACAAAAACTGGGGATGCTATGGACACCATCCAGGTCCCCAGGGCCACTTGAACTTTACAAGGTTGCCCCACAGGTAGGGCAGGTAATCAAAATATGGCTCTCTAATGGTGAAGTAACTCTTTCAGTTCATTGAGATACCACTCACGTGTGACAAAATATAAGAGAAAATGTGAGAGGGAGCGCACAGAGTACACCTTGAGGGCAGAGGCAGCTGATTGTCCGTTGAGTCAGGGCCTAAGTCACTGATTGAAGCTTATCAGATGGAATGGCCAGAGGGTCAAAACTGTGGAATTTTCAAGTCCTAACCCACCTACAGTTATCTAATGACTGATTCTAAAGCAGCATAACAAATACTGTCTGCTGCCATCACCTGCTACTAAATACCTGCCTCCCACGTATTATGTATGTATTGTATTATTTCTTCCCAGCAGTTCTGTTTCCAAGTCTCAGTTTCTTCATCTATAAAATGGAAAAATTTATAATGCCTCCTTCCTGGAGCTGTTAGAAAGAATATTAAAATGAGAGCCTCCAAAAAAGCAGCTGTAAAGTATATACAAAGACATCTACTGATTATCTCTCATTTCTTCCAGTCATAGCCAGCAAAGAGGGAGAGGTACCTTCAACACCTCTGCTGATCTGCACTGCCAGTGCTACACTGATCTGCCCAGAGTGATGCAGAAACCAAACAACAGAAGCCCTCTCTTGGAGAACAGAAAATATCCCTTCAAGAAGGAAATCAGCTTTAATTAGAGGACAAGTAGAAAGAAAACAACTGAAGTCTGAAAGCACCTGGTTTATTTAGAAGTTGAGCTGTAAATGTCTTATTCTGTGCTGCTGAAGAAGCTAAGTGTATCAGCAAATGAACTAAAGAGAGCCCCAGCTGCCTGCTGCATCTGGCGGGGCCAAGATCTCAGCAGGAGCAAGTCAGATCACACTCTGTAGGTGGTGACAGCCTATCAGTCACTGGAAAGGGACAAAGATTCTTTCACCTCTTACATTTAAAAAAAAAAAAAGGCTCTGCCTGTCTTTTGCCATATAAAATAAAAATATTTGTATTTGTATGGATGTCAAGTTTTGAGAAACATTTTTCTGTGTTTTCTCTGGATCTATAATCAATACATAAAAAGTTCATACTGATTTATGGTATCTGAGATAACAACCTGCTCTATTTCTTCCCCCTAAAGTAGTTTAAAAATAAGTGTCTGATAGTTTCTATCCACACAGCATTATTTCTGACAGTGGCAAACATAATGCTGTGACCTGGTACAGCTGTTGACTGGCCATCTAAAACTTCCCACTAGGATTGAGAATGTCACCACCAGAAGATGGCAGTAGCTGGAGAACAATCAATATTTAGGGACCAAGAAAAGCTGCAAGACAAGCAAATACTAGGTCAATACTACCAGAGCAAAAAAATCAAAAGTATTTTTTACTAACTCAATTTTGGCCATACCAATAAATTCTTGCATAATTTTTTGTTTCCTGGCTGTCTCTCTGGCTTAGTATTTTCTTTTTTTGACCGGTAAGGGGATTGTAACCCTTGGCTTGGTGTCATCTGCACCACACTCAGCCAGTGAACTAACCGGCCATCCCTATATAGGATCCGAACCCGCAGCCTCGGCGCTACCAGCGCCGCACTCTCCCAAGTGAGCCACGGGGCCGGCCCTTAGTATTTTCTTTAATGTTTTATTTTGAAAATTTCAAACAGAAAAATTAAAAAAATTATATAGTACGTACACTACCTTGAATTTATAATTATTATTTGGCTATGCTTTCTTTATCCCATATCTATCTATGCCTCTGTTCATCCATCAGTCCATCTTATATTTTTGGCACATTTCAAACAGACATCAGGACATTCCACCCCTAAACATTTAAATATGCATATCATTAAACAGGGCTTAATACAGATAATTCTTGAACAACTTGGGGGATAGAGGTGCCCCACGCAGTTGAAATTCTTTTTTTTAAAAAGATGACCAGTAAGGGAATCTTAACCCTTGACTTGGTGTTGTCAGCACCACACTCAGCCAGTGAACTAACCGGCCATCCCTATATAGGATCCGAACCCGCAGCCTCGGCGCTACCAGCGCCGCACTCTCTCAAGTGAGCCACGGGGCCGGCCCTTAGTATTTTCTTTAATGTTTTATTTTGAAAATTTCAAACAGAAAAATTAAAAAAATTATATAGTACGTACACTACCTTGAATTTATAATTATTATTTGGCTATGCTTTCTTTATCCCATATCTATCTATGCCTCTGTTCATCCATCAGTCCATCTTATATTTTTGGCACATTTCAAACAGACATCAGGACATTCCACCCCTAAACATTTAAATATGCATATCATTAAACAGGGCTTAATACAGATAATTCTTGAACAACTTGGGGGATAGAGGTGCCCCACGCAGTTGAAATTCTTTTTTTTAAAAAGATGACCAGTAAGGGAATCTTAACCCTTGACTTGGTGTTGTCAGCACCACACTCAGCCAGTGAACTAACCGGCCATCCCTATATAGGATCCGAACCTGTGGCCTTGGTGTTATCAGCACCTCACTCTCCCGAGTGAGCCACAGGGTGGCCCTACGCAGTTGAAATTCTGCCTACAACTTTTCTTTTCTTGGGCAGATCTCTTGGTGCTGGAGACCAGCTCCAGTCGAGTTTGCAGGTCCTTGAAAGAGGGATGAGAAAGCTGACGAAAATAAAAAACACAGACAGAGACCTCAGTGCATCAGTATGCATGTTCTCTCTCTGCGGGCTGTCAGCGTGTTGCAGCTGGAGCACAGTAGAGCATGAGACAATGCCTTTTATTTAGATTTTTCTCTGCAGGGGTTTTTTGGCTACTATTTTTTATTACATCGGCAAGCTTAATAATTCAAAAAGGACAGGGGAAGCCAGTTTTTTTCCTTCATTAGCACGTCTCAGGTGATAAGCTCATGCTTCCTCCTTTTGGTATCAGGTTATCAGATTGGGACCATGTTCTCATTGTCCTGAAGTTAACCTGTGACCTTTTCCAGTTGGCAAGCTGTGGTTAATATCTACCCTATTAACAGGGTGGGACTATTGCAGTTACAAAGTGATAGACAGTACTATCATATGACCTAAGTCTATTGCTAAATGTAAGTACAAATTTGCTAGAAGGAACAATGTTAACATTTAAATTCTAATGGGGGTGTATTGATTTTATGTTCTAATGGAATGAACCTACTGTTCATATGGAAAAAGAACAGTGGATATTTGAGCAGCATTATCATGTACATCTTGAGGTTATGTATTCACTGTGGCCCTATAATCTTGATCTAAATGTTAAAATTCTCTTGCCATTAACATAACCTCCAGTAAATGATGTTCGCCAACTTACGTTAGGCTGCAGCTCATATTTAGTCATGAGCAGTGCTTTTGGAACATATGTTGATGTGGTCAATTTATCATAAGGGGATAATTTTGAATTGTCCAATTTACTAGGATCCTCTGTGGGAATGTTTAGTTCAATGACTGCAAAGTCATTTGTGTTATTTTTATAATCTTTTGGGAATTCAGAGAACTGCCACGCTAACCAAAATATCGAAAGAGAAGGCAAAAGCCACAAAGCCGAGGCAGGCAGCCCTTCTGGTTGCAGCAAGTGCTCGTAGCTGCGGCCTTGCCTGCAGCTCTCCCTCCAGCGGCCCTGCCAGCTCGGAGAGGGCAGCCCAAGCTGACTCCTTTAGGGTCTTGCCATGGCGTGGACCACGCCATCTTGGTATTTATTGAGCTTTGTGGGATCGGTGGAGGCAAGGTGCCTAGAACTGAGGCAGAGCAGGAGAAGAAATGGGGAGGGTGGGAGAGGATGCCTGGGCTGAGAGTGAAGGATGTGGGTTTGGGGGTGGCACTCTTTGTCCTCCAGCATCTCAACTCCTTGGGTTTACTAACTGAAGCTTCAGTGGATCACTGGGAATAAGGTCTGTAGCCTCTGATCTCCTTGAAGTTGACTCTAAGGGGTGGCTGTGGGGTTGGGGGTCAGTGGGCTGTCAGGGTTGCCTGTTTCTGGGGTGTTGGACCCATGGAGGAGGTCATGTCCTGAGCCCTCAGTCAAAGCACAGAACAGCCTGGGTAGGACTCTGGCTCAGGAAGGGGGCAGCAGGGAAGCAGGGCTTGTCCCATCCTGGACTTGTCGGGCAGCCCCAAGAAGCCAGGGAGCAGGTGGGCTCTATGTATAACTTTTGGCTCCCCCAAAACTTTACTACTTAAGTAATGGTTAAGTACTTAACTACTTAACTGCTAATAGGCAACTAATAGCTTACTGTTATAGGTAGGCTACTTAACTGGTTAGGTATGTCATGTATATTTCCAATACATTAATTTTTAAAAATCCACATATAAGTACAGCTATGCATATCAAACCCATGTTGTCCAAGGGTCAACTATATTTGTTTACAGTTCTTTTTCTTCCCCTTGTAAGGTAATACCTACACAGAACAAAATGCCCAGATCTAGAATGCATAGTTTGATCACCCCAGAAAGTTGCCTCATACCTCTTCTCAGTCAATCCCTGATCCTACCCATCAGAGACAACTATTGATCTGATTTCTTCTCACACAGATTAGTTTTACTTGTTGTAGAACTTCATATAAATGGAATCATACAATATGGTCTCTTTTGTGTAAGGCTTCTTTCACTCAGCATGTTGTAAAGAATCAGGGCTGACTGATTAGCTTAGTTGGTTAGAGCACAGTGGTATAACACCAAGGCCACGGGTTCAGATCCCCATACCGGCCAGCCACCAAAATAAATGAATGAAAGGAAGGAAGGAAGAAAGAAAGAAAGAATCATCTAAGCTGTCGCACATATCAGTAGTTTGTTTCTTTTTATTGCTAAGTATTCTATTTTGTGAATGTTGTTTGTTTTAATTTTTTAAAGTTTTTTTGGTCTCCTTTATATAGGAAGAAATTCTCTAGAATCGGACTTTGTTTTTACCAAATTATTGGAAAGCCAAATGCTGTTGGGTAAAGTGGCTTTCTCACTCATAAAAAGCATATAAATGAATATCAATTTAAAGTAACTGAATCTAAAGTGCACAAACGTGCTCTATGAAATAACAGGCATCGTGGCCATACTAAGGAGGACTTTTCTTTTTGTTTGTTTGTTGTTGTTTTTGGCAGCTCGCTGGTACATTCAGGACCCCAACTCTTGACCTTAGTGTTATCAGCATCATGGCCTACCAAGTGAGCTAACCAGCCAGCTCTTTTTTGTGCACTTTCAATGCAATCAGAAGACTTAAAATACCTTTGAATAAATGGAATGATATGCAAAATCTCTACAAATCATCAAGCGACACAAAATTATTTAAACAAATGAACATCCATTCTCATTCAAGTAAAGTTAGAGATTCAACTCAATTCCAGTCAAAAATCAAACAAGATTTTTGGTGGGGATTAAATAACGCCCAAATTCAATTAGAAAAATAAAATGAGTGAAATGTTCCAAGGAGTATTTTTTTAAGAGCTTCAGGAAAGATGTTTCTGGCCCCTCAAGCCAAGTAATAGAAAGCTTAACAGTTCTTAAACTACAATTTTTAAAGCAATTCTCAAGCTCTTAAAATAATCAATTATTATTTGATAGCTGTTATGAAGAACTGCCACCCCCAAAGCTAAAGAACCTAAATCCTCAAAAAAGCAGACAACTGAAAGCACACTATTCACACCAAACACTAACTGCATTTAGGCACTCAGCCAAAGACAGGACAACAGAGTAGTAACAACGCAAGTGGTGTGGGAGATCTGCTTTTTGTACCTTTACGTGGCAGAAGACTTAGAGGGGACTCTGCTGTGTCCTTCCATTCACAAGGAAGACGACAGCCCCTCATTCTTCTGTGAGCCCTCATTTAGCACCTTGATGTGTTGAGTCTGACCTAGGTATCATCTGGACTCTGCTTTCCATGCTATGGAAGGCAGATCTCACACAAGCTACAATCAGCTGTATCTACTCTTTGTAGAAAAAAAAGCTTTTTTCTAAAGGCTTTCAATGCACATTGTCCAAATATGAGGGCTCAGCCAGCCTCCTTGCTCACTGACCTTTTCAGCCATGGCATCCATGTAGTCCTGTCGTTGGTATTCTCTCCGGCGCAGATGCCTGTACACATGGAACTCTCCACTGCCGGCCCCAGCACTTGAACCTATAGCCAGAACAGTCCAGAGTTCTAGATGAAATCCAGTCTCCAACACAGGCTACCCTTAACCAAAAGGGACTAAAGAAAGAAACTGGAAGTATGGAAGGGGGACCATGCCTGCCTCTTTCCCTGTTGTGCCCCCTGAACTAGCACAGTGCCTGGCATATTGTATGCCTCATTAAATTATTTGTTGCATTAATGTTGAATCTGAAGTCACTAAAATTCCACTCTCATGCAGTATTAAAAGGAGGAGCAGACTGTTGTTCGGAGCACAAATCTAGAAGAGAGTCTGTAACCTTCCCTGCCTCCTCCATGAGTTCACATTTGACATGCTAGATTTCTAGTGAGTTGAAAAGATGTCCATGCTATATTAGGTGAAAAGAAGAGGTTTACAAAATAATATGTGTAGAACAATCATATTTTTGTAAAAATATTTTCTTAAACGAGTGGTTTTGACTATAAAGAGGTTTGAAAGGCTTTATCAGGGGCCGGCCTGTGGCTCACTCGGGAGAGTGTGGTGCTGATAACACCAAGGCCCCGGGTTCGGATCCCATATAGGGATGGCCGGTTAGCTCATTGGGTGAGCATGGTGCTGACAACACCAAGTCAAGGGTTAAGATCCCCTTACCGGTCATCTTTTAAAATATAAAAAAAAAGAAAGGCTATATCAGAATGTTACAAGTGGAATAATGGAATAACAGGTGGTTCTTTTTATAACTCTATTACTTGTTTTTATTCACAATTAGCATATGTTAATTTATAATCCAACAAAATAATAAAACTATTTCCATTTAGAAAAAAATACAGACCACTATTAATAATAATGCTGAAGAAAATTCTCTAGTGTCAGACCATAAGCAACTGTACCCCTTCATTACAAGAGCAAAATACTGGACTGATGTTTTTTTCCTAAACAGAGATCTAACTAACAAATATTAACTGCCAAGTTTTTATATCTACCTTTAAAAATTATATTTACACTCACACATACACAAAAGACATTACCCATTACATCTCGGACAAATTCTGGAGGAGGTCTAGGTGCCCATTCACTCATTTTTTCTGGAATTGGAACTGTTTTGTCCTGTAACATAAAACATGAAAGCACGTGTAAGTATAAACCTGCTGACAAATTACATCTCTAATAACCAAAGGATTTTAATTGCACTAGTGAAGTAGGGCTGCTTTGTTCCTTGGACCCAGAGCTGATTTTATGTTCTTCCCTCTGTCTTGGCTTTACTTCACCCTGTATACGCTGGGGTATAATATAGCCACATCCTTCTCAGGGCTAGCCACATCCTCTCTCAGTTCAGAGAGCAGAACTCAGAAATCTAAATCACCGTTAATGGCTAGAAACCTCTAACTTTAATACTACGAGAGGAAGAGAGTCGACCGTTTCTAGTAAAGGTATAAGACACCTTCTAATTCAATTGTTTTTATGATTGAGGATACCCAAGCACGAACGAGGCGGGGCGGGAGGAGGGGAGGAGTGATTTGCTCCAAGTGTCTCGGCCAATGCCTCTCTAATCGGTGCTATTTAGTAGAAATAAACCTTCTGCTAATCCACAGATTCTACTTTTTCCGTCTAAAGCGTTTGTTCACAGAAACTTAAACTGGGAAGGGTCTTACAGCACGGGAAGCCGCTCCACAGCCCCTTCATCCAGGTTGGGCACTAGCACTAACACAAGGACAGACAGGAAGCCCACTATCTCTGGTGCAGCCTATTTCTCCCCAAGGACTGCTCTAGGGGGTCAGGTACGGAATTGTAGAGTTTGGCTGTGGGGAAGCTGGGCCCGCGGGCCCCCAGAGGCGCCGGCGCAGAAGAGGGTGGGCCTCGGACGGGCTGGGCACTAACACAAGGACAGACAGGGAGCCCACTATCTCTGGGGCAGCCTATTCCTCCCCAAGGACTGCGCTAGGGGGTCGGGTACGGAATTGTAGAGTTTGGCTGTGGGGAATCTGGGCCCGCGGGCCCCCAGAGGCACCGGCGCAGAAGAGGGTGGGCCTCGGACGGGCCGTGGAGCCCAAGCCTTCTCTCACCGGGTTCTTCATGAGCCGCTCCAGCTTAAGCTTCTGCTCCTCCGCCGCATTCTTGGGGATGACGAGCGCCTGAGGCTCTTTCTTGGGTCTTGGCGGTCTCACCGACGAGGCGGCTGAGCTCGCCATGACAGCCTGCCTGCTGCCTCCGGGAGCGGCGTGGGCGGCGCGCGTGTATGACGACAGAGTCGCGCGCCAGCGACGCACGCGTAGTCTCCGAGCAGGGAGGGGGGCTGGGGCGGAGTCGCAAACCGGAAGCAGCCTGCTGAATATTCACGAGCCTGACGCCGGCGTGGGTTGTTTTGATCAAAGCTGCTTGATTTCATTTCCTGCTTCTGAAAAAAATCAGTGGTGCCGGACGCCCACGTCCCTGGGGGAGAGGTGGCCCTCCGTGCTGAGTGGCGACCTGTCCTGTCCCCGTGTGCGTGGTCGTGCCACCGCGCAGCCTCCGGTGGCTCTCAGCACCTCCTCCCGCCCCGCTCTCCTCTCCAGGTTTTGTCCTGGCGGTTCCTTGGGTCTGGTCCTCCCCATCCCCCCATTTCTGACAATCTTCAGTTTATATAAGAGCAAACATGTTACCGAGCTCCATGATGGCTGGGGCCGTATCTCCTTTGTCCCTCTGGAATTTCTCTGTACCTGACTCCAGCAAATATACCTCTGCAAGTCAAGAAACCTTTCTAAGGAGAAAGAGAAAAGCCTTCACATCTGGGAACTGACAGGCGCTTACAGCTAGGCCTTAGTGTACTTCTGTTGAATGTAAATGATGTCACAGAACACCAGCATCACACAAGACTATTCTGTGACAGTGGACCGTGATGGAGCAAGTCACCCGGCAGATCTTGGGACTTATGGACCTCCATAATCACATGAGCCAATTCCATATAATAAATACATCCTATTGGTTCTGTTTCTCTGGAGAACCCTTATACAAATATTTATTAAGATATCTAATCGTAGAGTCACTTCCCGACAGCACCTAATCCAGAGTAAAAGCACACTTACTTGAATCCTCCCCTGAATCACATACGTCCAAATCCCATAATAAGCCTTTTCAACACCCTATGACTAAAGTAAGTGCAGTCTTCCTTCTTGCAACAAGCAATAAGCCTAATTTGTCCAACTACAGTTGTGTTCCTGTTGATTTTCACAGTTGTTGGTTTTCTTGTTTGTCATCTGTCATCCCCCGGAGAGTAGCTTTGTCTTGTTCCTGGCTATATATTCTGGCATCTGAGACAAGGCCTGGCCCACCAAAGGGCACTCAAAGATTTGCTGGATGAACATGGGATCTCGGGGACAGGCACCTGAGATGCTGTACTGCCTGCTCAGCCCAGGACAGCTCTCTCACTGAGACACCGGGAGAACAGACAGGTGGACAACTGGAGGATACTGGATGGTGTTAGTTTTCCTCAGGCCATTCCAGGCTGCCTGATAGTTGGTGGTTTTTCCAGGGGCTGAGGGTGAGGAATTAGGAGAAGTTCTTGAGTGGCCCAGGTCTGTTACTGAAACCTGGGGAGGGGGCTTGGCCGAGGTGGGGTCATGCTCACAAACACCAGACATCACAGACCCTATCGACCTCGTACCTCACTATTCTCCAAACATTCTACAAAACAAAGACTTTACTGGAGTGTCTTTGCCTCCCTGGAAAACACCCACGCAGCCTACTTAACTTGGCCTAAATGCTATCTCCTCCTTGAAGCCTTCTCTGATTTCTTACCCACCTTCAGGCAGTAAATTGCTCCCTTCTTGGTTCTCCTCCTCTGGGTCCTCATGGCTGGTGTGGTAGTTACCACAGCGTGTCCTCATGATCTGCCTCCCCATAAGCCTGAGGGGAGGGCTGGGCCAGATCCCAGCATGTAATCTCCAGAATGGGTGCTTCTAGAATGCTTGGGGAACAGAAGAATAAAATTGTTTTAAAAATGAAGAGTGTAGGGCCGGCTCGTGGCTCACTTGGGAGAGTGTGGTGCTGATAACACCAAGGCCATGAGTTTGGATCCCTATATAGGGATCCAAACTCATGGCCTTGGTGTTATCACCACCACACTCTCCCAAGTGAGCCTTCCTTTCTTTTCTTTTTAGGGATCCAAACTCATGGCCTTGGTGTTATCACCACCACACTCTCCCAAGTGAGCCTTCCTTTCTTTTCTTTTTAGGGATCCAAACTCATGGCCTTGGTGTTATCACCACCACACTCTCCCAAGTGAGCCTTCCTTTCTTTTCTTTTTAGGGATCCAAACTCATGGCCTTGGTGTTATCACCACCACACTCTCCCAAGTGAGCCTTCCTTTCTTTTCTTTTTAGGGATCCAAACTCATGGCCTTGGTGTTATCACCACCACACTCTCCCAAGTGAGCCAACCGGCCATCCCTATATAGGGATGGCCGGTTGGCTCACTTGGGAGAGCGTGGTGCTGACAACACCAAGTCAAGGGTTAAGATCCCCTTACCAGTCATCTTTTAAAAAAATAAAAAATAAAAAAAAAATGAAGAGGGAATGAATATGTCAATGAGATGACCAAATGACATGAATGAATGAATAAGGAAGTTAAGTGAGTACGAGAAAAAATGAATTAACATTCAAGTAATAAATGGACACTCAGTGAATGAATGAACACATGAAACAGAGGATTAGCAGAGAGTTACAGAGCCAGGAGGGCAGGGGTATTGTCTGTCTGGTTGGCAGAGGTCTCCCTGGCACCCCCAGCTCAGGGTTTGGCACAGAGCTGGTGCTTGGCTGACAGCTGCTGGATGGAAGTTGAGTGAATAAATAAAGCGAATGGATGCACAAAGGCGGGAGAGAGTTGAGGCATGTGGCTGTGAAGGAGCTGGTAATAACTACCACAGTGTCTAAGGCTGGTCCAGGCTGTTGACATATTTATCATCCTGATTTTTTACAAGAAGGAACTGAAACCCAGAAGGGAAAGTGAGTGGCTCAGGGTCACACAGACTCAAACCCAGAATTCTGGCTGTGTCTGTGAGTGTCTAAGTGATTATGTGGCTCATGGATGGGTGGGATAAAGCCCGCAGCAGACCCTGGTGGGGACATTCATGTGGCACCATCCTAGGACTGTGGCTAGATTTGAGGTCCTGCTCTCTGGCCTGAAAGGGCACATTTCCCTCACCAGGGGGTGCCCCACAAGAGAGGACCTAGACCCCAAGTGCCATCCCATCTGCCACCAGAGGGCAGCAAAGCCCCACCCAGGCCTGCCAGGCCCCCAAGTCCAGCCACTGAGTGCCTTAATCCACCTTCCCTGAGACCCACAACTGGGCACCTAGGGAGCAATATCTGTCCCCACCCGGAAGAAGACACCAGTGCTTTAGAGTCTGGCAGACCTGGTGCCAGAGTTTGGCTCCACCTACTCTGGGCTTGGACAAGCAACTTAACCTCTCTAAGCCTGTTTCAATGTGTGCAAAATTTGTGCAAGCAAACCTATCCTTGACACTGGTCTGTGGATAAAATGATCTATGGTTATACAGTGCCCAGCACAGCCCCTGACACTCAATAGTAGGGTGAACACCTGTCCCAGTTTGGTCTCAGGACAAAGGGTCTTCCCAGGATGTGGTACTTTCGGAGCTAAATCAGAAGAGTCTTGGCAAACCAGTAGAGTTGGTCACCCCAAAGGGTCGGCACTCCTACCTCAATCCTTTGAGTTGTGGTTGATACTTAAAGAACGAAAACAGCAAATCTTTTTACAAATATTTCATAATTTGAGTTTCTCACTGAATTAGTGAGTCAGTGGTCTTTCTACAACTTTCCTACTGACAACAGCAAGAGAACAGATCCACCAATGGGATAAAAGCAGACAGAATACACCCATTTTGGAAGAGTTCATCACTTTCTCATAAAGATAAATATATATTTACCATGCAACTCAGCAATCTCACTTCTGGGTATTTGCCCTAAAACATGAAAGTGTATGTCCCCTGAAAGGCTTGTATGTGAATATGTATAGCAGCTTGATTCATAATTGTCCAAGGCTCCTGGGTATTTGCCCTAAAACATGAAAATGTATGTCCCCTGAAAGGCTTGTATGTGAATATGTATAGCAGCTTGATTCATAATTGTCCAAAACTGGAAACAACCTACAAGTCCATCAAATTATGATCTATCCATAAAGTGAAGTACTATTTAGAAAGAAAAGGAAGGAATTGTTGATGCTTGCAACAACATGGATGAATTTCAAAAGCATTAGGCTAGTGAGTGAAGCCAGATATAAAAAGCTACAACCTGAATCATTCCATTTACTTGACGTTCTGGAAGAGCTAACCAAATAGGGACAGAAAACAGATCACCAGACGCTCTCTAAAAGAGAATGATGTTTAATCAGGAATAGGGCATTGCAATGGGAATACACGTGTCATAGTAAACTATGTGCATGTCCAGGGAGGTAAAAGAAGACAAAAATTTTAAAAGAAAAACTGAGAAGGATTTCATAATTGTTTTGGGATAATTAACCTTGGCTACAAGGATCAGTAACAAGGGTAGCACCAGTCTGAAGTTGGACAGACAGTTGCTAGGCAGATGTCCTCGCAACTTTGTGCGTGTGCGTGTGTGTGTGTGTGTGTGTGTGTGTGTGTGTGTAAGATAATGGTGGCCTTTGAGCAAGGTCTAGATTGTGATAGTTCTTGTCATCAGGTTTTTGTGCAGGAGTATGTTTCCTTCATGGCCTTTCCTGGCTCTATTTGTCATTGTGTTTTGTTTTTTTTTTTAACACAAGTGACTCCATCTTGATCTGACAACTCTCATGCTTCCTTGCCTTTGCTTATATTTTTCTATTTTTACCACCTAAGCATCATCTCTGAAACTCTAGTTTAGTTTTTCCTGTTTTTGGAACTCAACATATTTGTAATCAATCAGAATATATACTAAATATCTCCTATTCTGTGGCTTGCCTGTTTATTTCTTACTAGTATCTTTTGTCAAAAAAGAAGCTCATTTAAAGCAGTCAAATTTATTACTATTTTTCTTTGTTGAGGGACTTTTGCATCCTATTTTTAAAAAATCTTTTCTTACCCCACAGTTGTAAAGACACTCCCCTATAGTATCTTTTAGACGCCTTACTGTCTTGCCTCTCACATTCAGATATACAATTCGCTTAAAATTATTTTTTGGGTTTGGTGTAAAGTAGACCCCTAATTTTATTTTTTTCCATATGTATGTTTAATTTTTCCAGAAGCATTTACTGAAGAAACTGCCTTTCTTCACTGCTCTTGTGCTTTACTTCAAATCTTCTCAACACAACTTTTATTTCGGTTATTGCCATTGGTAACCAGTGTAGCACAGGTGTGTCCTGACAGTGCCTTGCCTCAGGTGCACTGCACAATTCTTGTCTTATGCCCTGGGGACCACTTGGTACTTGCAACTGTAAAGATCTGGAACTGCGAAGGAGTTACTTACATGTGGCTGTACCTAATCAATGGAGGACAGGAGGTGGTGGATAACTGCTTCTCTCTTCCTTTTTCTCTGCTTCAATCTTCCTAGTCTCCTACCTTCCATCCCTTTGGGATCACTGCCCAAAACAAACTACTCACACTTCTGGAGGGAACCCAGGTACTGGACGTTGGTACTGGAAGTGGCTCAAGAAAGCAAATCCTCAGGATGGAATTAGGGAATTGGATCATGTACTGGTCGGGATGCAATAAGGACCCTCTGCTGGTGGTAAGTGGGATGGCGATAACCCTGGCCAGAGTAGCAACATAATTACTAGTACAGTTTGAGCATCCCTACTTCAAAAATCTTAAATCCAAAAAGCTCCAAAATCTGAAACTTCGGGGGTGCTGACATGACACTCAGAGGAAATGCTCATCGGGGCATTTTGGATTTTGGATTTTTGGATTAGGGATGCTCAACTGTTAACTATCTGTAAATAATCTGCATTGCCCTCCACCAAAAAAAATCCAAAATCCAAAACGCTTCTGGTCTTAAGCATTTTGGATCAGGGATATCCAAACTGCACTCTCTCCTGTGATGAACTGAGATGCAGGTAGAAGGTGAGGCGTTGGCTTATGTGCCAACTGTTGGCACTTGAAAGGCAGGGATGGAATGGAGAGTGGAAGGATTGTGCTGTTGGTTGCTTTCTGCTAACTGCTTAAGAAGGTGTATTAGTCCGTCTTGTGTTGCTATAACAGAATGACACTGAGGGTTGCAGTCCGTTGCCGGACACGAAAAAAGACAAAAAGGGGGAAAAAAAAAAAAGTTTGTGGAAAGATTCATATTATCTTTTAATTCTATTTTTCCACAAACTTTTTAAAGTACCCTTGTATTCTTACCATGGTCAATCTCAAGTTACCAATGTGATATCGACTAGCTTGCAAAAATCTTGAAAATTTAAAAATTGGCCCACATAACAGGATACAAGCCAGCTCCAGCACATCACTGTGACTCTACATATATCTATATGTTTAACTTGTTCAAATCTATATCCTTACTAATTATTTGTCTAACCATTCTATCAGCTTCTATTGAAAGGTGTGTTAAAATCTCCCACTATTTTTGGGAGCTAGTTCTTCTTGCAGATATGTCAATTTTTGCTATATTTATTTAAAGACAATGTTATTTGATGCATACAAATTTAGAATTTTTATGTCTTCCTGGTGAATTTAACTTTTTATTGTAGTGAAGAGTTACTCTTTATCTTGAGGAATGGTTTTCACCTTAAAGTTCTCTTTGTCTGATATTACTATCCCTGTAGCAATTTACTTTTTGTGGTTGTTTGCAAGCTATGTCTTTTTTGCTGCTCTTTTAACATTTCTGCTCATTATGCTTTATGTTTGTCTCATAGAAGTACCAGATAGTTAGATTTTAAAAAAATATATACAGAACAACAATCATTGCCTTCTAATTGGAAATTTTGGTCAATGTACACTTAGTGTAAATTGGAGGTTCTATATTCAAATAATTGTTCCCTAGCCCAACAAAGCTGTTGACAGGCTGTTCAGTCTTTTATTTGTTTATTTATTTGTTTGTTTGTTTGTTTTGGTGGCTGGCCAGTAACAGTTCCAAACCTTGGTGTTATAACATCATGCTCTAACCAGCTGAACTAATTGGCCAGTCCTGCTCGGCCTTCTAGACATTCATCCACCTCTTCCACGTTGGCACACAACTCCAGAAACAAGTGATCTGAAATGCTGAGCTCACCTCTCTGAATTTCTGTCTTCTCCAAGACCTTAGCCTCATAATTCTTCACTACCTCTTTAACATTCTAATATCTTCAAGCAGATTTTTAAAAAAATTATTTTGTCTAGCTTTTCAAACTTGCTCAGTGAGTGGGTTGGTTGGAGTTACTTAATGCACCATCACCAGGAATGAAAGTCTTGGTAGTCACTATTTTTATCTCCATTTTTTTAGGTAAAGAAACCAGGCTCAGAGAAGTTAAGTAACTTGCCAAAGGTCACACAGCAGTACATGATGGGGCTGGGATTCTAACATAATGTCTGACCTCTAAAGCCTATGTTCTTAATAACTATGCTATAATACCACTTGGCAACCTGACTCCTTAGTTTAATGTTCTTTATGTGTTGGGCCCGCCTTCCTCCCTGCAGATGGCCTCACCTCTCCCTTCTCTGTTGCCCAGGGACCCCACAGAACCCATCCCTGCCTCTTTGGCCCCTCCTTTGGCTTTATTTAACTTTATGCAGGGAACTTCATGCATGTCTCCCCAGGGACAGGACAGAACTGTGCAGAAAACAGAAGTTCATGTGCGATCAGGGCATGGTGAGGTGGGGGTAGGGTTGACCATTGCCTCCTTGTGCTGGGGCCCTAGGTAGCAGCTGAGTTTGCATGCTGTTTATTTGGAAGCTCTCCCACCCCTTACTGAGTCATATGCAACCTGAGTCAACTCGCACTCTCTGGATTTGCACCTTTGTCTGCTGAAGCAGCTGCAGAGTGGGAGGGGGCCACGGAGGGACCTGACAATTTTCCCTATTGAATTTCCTTCGGTGGGGATGCCTCTGTCTCACTGGCTAGCCCAGATAATCTTGGACTAGGAATGGGACTGATTTCTCCTCAGCTCCCTGGCAGCCCCATTATGAACAGCAGGGCCTGACCCTTTGTCCTATCTGACTTCAGAGGGAAAGGAGGCCTTCAGTCATAAAGGCTGTGTCTGCTGCTCCCTCTTTCCTCCTGCAAATGTTTGACATTTCCGCCCTCCTTCCATCCTGTCTCAGTTTCAGGGAGGATGCACAGCTATAGAGACCACAAGCTTTGGAAATACAGCAACTTGGGTTGATATCGTGCATCTGCCTATTACAGGTTATTTGACTCTAGGTGAGTCATCAGCCTTTCTGAACCTAAATTTCTTACCTCTAAAATGGGTATAATTATAATCATCCCATGGAATTGTTGTAAAGGCCAATGAAGATCAAACGTACAAGTACCTATAGTCAACAATGGAGTATTGTACACTCGACATTTGGTGAAGAGGGTAGATCCCATGTTAAGTGTTCTTACCAAAAAAAAAAAAAAATTTAAAAGCAAAAAAGATCATATGTGTGAGCAGGACACAAGCTGGAATTCAGCGAATAGAGGCTGGTATATAATTGTCACCCTTGCCAAGGCCAAGCCTGTCACCTGGGCTCTGCATTCTATTTCCCAGGACCCTCCAGGACTGGCTCCAGCAGCCATTTCCTCTTTTCCTGGTGTGCTCACTCTCTCCTTCAGCACATACATGTGCTCCAGCTTCCTGGATTCTACGTCCTTCCCCAGGTATTCTCCTTCCCTTCACCGCCCAACTTTTGCTTTTTATTTTTATTTTTTTCTGTCCTTTTTGAGACCGGCCGCACAGCGCTCAGCCAGTGAGCGCACTGGTCATCCCTATATAGGATCCGAACCCACGGCGGGAGCGCTGCTGCGCTTCCAGCGCAGCACTCTCCCGAGTGTGCCATGGGCTCGGCCCAAACTTTTGCTTTTTAATAACTTTAATTCCCATCACCTAGCTTCAACAATTATCAACATTTTGCTGTACCCCATAAATATGCACAATCAGTACTTGTCAATTAAAAAATAAATTAATTAGGGCCGGCCCGGTGGCGCACTGGAGAGTGTGCCGCTTGGGAGCACGGCGGAGCTCCCACCGAGGGTTCGGATCCCATGTGGAGACCGGTTCCTGCTCACTGGCTGAGCGTGGTGCGGGCGCAACACCGAGGGTTGCAATCCCATTGCCGGTCAGTAAAAAAAGACAAAAAGGAAAAAAAAAATTAATTAATTAAAAAAAATTTTAAATTGCCATACTTGTTTCCCCGCCTCTTGAGTATTGTAAAACAAATTCCAGATATCCTATTATTTCATTAGTAAATACTTCTAGATGCATTTCTAACAAATAAAGACCTTGAAAAATCCATAACACCACTATCACACTTAACGAAATGAACAATAATTTATTAATATCATCCAAAGCCCAGCCAGTGTTTTAATTTTCCCAATTGTCTCAAAAAAGTTTTTTTTTTACAGTTGGATTATTACATTTAGTTTCTATGTCTTATCTACAGCAGTTCTCCCTTTCTTTAGAAAAAAAATTTTTTTAAATAGATACGTTCTAAGATGTTGTGTGGGGGGGAGAGGGCGGGGTTGGCCCGCAGTGGGCTCTGTTGCTGGTCTGGTTGTATCAGCAGTTGGCAGGGCCCACGGCCCCACCATCTCAGGACCATGGGCTTCTGCTGTGGCTCTGGATCCATCACTCCCTACTTTCTTTTTTATAATTATTTGTTGAAGAAACAGTCATTTTTCCTAGAGCATTATTTCTCAATTCTGGATATAGCTAAATACATCTTTTTTATTTTTAGCAGCTGGCTGGTATGGGGATCTAAACCCTTAACCTTGGTGTTATTATAAATACTTTCTTTCAGTGTCCTTTAATATGCTCATCTATACCTTTACTATTATTATTTTATTATTTTTTATTTTTTGGCAGCTTGCTGGTACAGGGATCCAAACCCTTGACCTTGGTGTTACCAGCACTAGGCTCTCCCAACCTATGCCTTTATTATTATTATTATTTTTCATAAACTCATAGATCTAGAGGCTCGATTAAATTTGGGTTCAATTTTTTGGTTGTTTCATGAGAGGGGCTCTGTTCTTTCCATACTCTCAACTTGGGATCCCCATTGTGACTTATTGTTCTGCTTTTAGTCATGTTAGCGTTGATTGGGGGTTAGAAGTTGGCAGTTAAATCCATTCATTATAAAGTTTAAAAACCTTATCTAATGATTCTTGTAGCCTGTGGTAGTTGTTCATGTATCTATCATTTCATTGAGTACTACAAAATGTTAAATTTCTAATTTTATCACTCCTTATGCATTTATTAGCTGTGATTTTTCTCTAAAGAACTTTCCCCCTTTACTTATGTCCCCCTTTACCTATACAGAAGATGCTGTTGATGCCACAATGCACATCCCTTGGGCCTACCTTTGAATTGCCTGCAGCTGTGGTCTGACAATTTCCATAAACACTGAGAACTGCCCTGCCCCAGTGCCTCTGTCTCTCTACTTCTCTGGATGGAGCATCACAGTTGCCAGGAATCTCACCTGTGGTGGATTGGGAAACACTGATTTATGTAGTAGCCTTAGAATTTGAAGGATATGGAGGCAATGTCGATAATACAAATTGTGGCATTAACTGGCTTTTCTTTACTGCCCTAGAACACTTGAAGAAAGAGAATAACAGGCTGAGGGGTGGCCAGTGAAACCCAGGAGTTCCCCATAGCAGTACCTAAAAAGACTCTCA
>NW_007726275.1:473478-476503 GCF_000696425.1 Galeopterus variegatus | reverse complement strand
TCACATATTCAAGAAGCTCAGCAAACCCTAAGCAGAATAAATACAAAAACAAAGAACAAACTAACAAAAACAACCAGACCTAGGCATACCAGAGTCAATTTTCTAAAACCAATGGAAAAAAAGAAATCCTTAAAACAGCCAGAGGAAGAAAACATTAAGTTCAGGGGGATAATAAGAACTATGGCTTTCTTGTTAAGAGTCATTATAGAAGTCAGAAGAAATGGAATGACATCTTTAAAGGAAAGGTGAAAGGAAAAAACTTGATAACTTAGGAATCTATGCCCCATGAAAATATTTTATAAAAATTAGGTTAAGAGAGAGCACATGAGAGAATTCTCTTGCTATTCTCGCCATGTGATTGCCTGCACCATCATGGGACTCTGTAGAGAGTTCCCACCAAGAAGGCCCTCACCAGATGTGCCTTCTGTACCATGGGCTTCCCAGCCTCCAAAACTTACTTTGGAAGTTTACTTTTTTATTTTCTGTGTAGAGCTGGCTTGTGGCTTTTGGACATATGAGCAGGAACTTACGGTTCCAGTACAGTGGTCAGAAATGGTCACTTTGAAATCCAGAATGACAAATGATGGCCTACCTAGATACTGTTGGCTTACTCATGCTTGGAGTTTTTTTTTCAGAGAGAGTTTAAGTGCTATGGAGTGGTGTATTTTGCTGACTGGTTGGAAATGACAGAGATGGACTAGCCTCCAGATTCCTGCTGTGTGAAGGAATTCCCAGGATGTTCCAAACAGGCCCACCGGGAAGATCTCAGTGACTTTTATCAAGAGGGTTCTGGGAAGAAAACGTATTCCTTTTTGAGAGGAACCAAACAACTGCAGGTGCTAAGGTTTCTGGGATTCTCTGCTGGAGTGACACAAATCCGGGCCATGATTCTTACCATAGCTCTGCTCTGGGCTCAGTTTTATGATAGAAGGGAGCCTGGGACAGACCAAATGATGCCTGTGAAGAATAACACCTCTCAGCATCTGTCATGTCACTTGGTAGAACTGTTGAAACCAAGCCTGTTGAGGATCTTTGAACACACATCCATGGCAAACAGCTTTAATACACATTTTGAGATGGAGAAGTTATAAAGAATGTCAAAGAAGGAAGCCACGAACTTGTTTTATCCAACTTGTGAATTTTTTGAGTACACACTTACCTGTTTCAGAAATTTGTATAAATAAAGATGTTGCCATAAAAGAAGGCCTAGGTGTATACTTTCTTACCCTTTAAAATGAAGAAGAAAAAGTTTTGTATTATAAGTCACCATCAGGACAATAATTGATGTCCTTTGTAATGCTGAGGACAGATCTAATACCCATTTTATAGCCTATGTAAGACTTTTACTGAACATAGTTATGTTTGAGGTGGCACAGTTGATCAGCATTTCTGCACCCATGTAAATGAGCCATGTGTAGTAGAATCGGAGCTACAGTAAAGACTGATATCCTTCTGCCATCTAGTGTATAAAATACCAATTAACTGCTAACATAGGAAGCTAGACAATACTAATGGCTTTTATTACTCGGTTATATATTCTTTAGAGGGAGACTAGATTATACATAAGAAAACTTTCAAGATTGGTGACTACCTAATGTGATTTTTGCTGGTTACTAAAATATTCTTACCACTTAAAAGAGCAAACGAACACATTGTCTTAAACTGATCAGGGATCTATGTGTGCATAAGCCTGCAGTAAGTCTGAATAATTGAGTAGATTTCAGCTCTTATAATGTTAAGGACAACGATTGTGAAAAAGATAAATTTGTCCCGTATAGCTCCATTATTTTTAGTCTTTCCTATTAATGGGGCTTTAAAATTCTGTCTTGAGTTTATATTACATACATGACTGTTAACTTAAATACTTAACCACTAATTTTGGAAATTACCAGTGTGATACATAGGAGTCATTATAATTCGGAATGTAGCCTGGTCTCTAGGAAGTATTAACAAGAACATATCCATAAGTTACTTGACTCAGCAAAGACTTCGATGTTATTTTTCTCCCAAACTAAGACTCTTTTTGACCCTAAACACTTTTTAGAAGAGCAATTTTTGCCTTCTCCAAACAAGAAGTAACAGTCTCCAAATCAATATAATTCTATGGAGAATAGTATTCTTTTTCTCCAGAAAAATGCTTGTGAGAATCATTAAAACAAATGGCAATTTAACTAGAGAGTATCTTTGCTTTATTTTACTGAGTAATAAATATTCTGTGGTGAATTACACAGACTAATACATTTTTTTACAAGGGTAAAATATATTTATTTGAAATGGGAAAAGTACATTTTACTGTATTTTGTGTATTATGTTTATTTTGCATAATATGGAAAGAAAAATTTTAAAGCGTCAATAAATATTTTCTTGAGAGTAATTTTTAGTCAAACAAAAGCTGAGAGACTTTGTTTCCAGCAGACTTGTGCTATGAGTCCCCACGGAAGGAGAATAATTCCAAATGCCAGCTTAAATCTGCAGGAAGGAAGGAAGCAGCTTGGAATGAATAAATAAGTGGGGGAAAATATAAAAGATCTTTAAAAAATTAAAAATATGTAGAAAACAGTATGGTGATTCCTAAAAAAATTAAAAATAAAATTACCATATGATCCAGCAATCTTACTTCTGGGTATATACCCAAAAGAATTGAAAGCAAGGACTTGGACAGATATTTTTACACCAATGTTCATAGCAGCAGCATTCACAATAGCCAAGAGGTGGAAACGACACACGTGTCCATCAACAGATGAACGGATAAACAAATGTGGTATATGCATACGTTGGAACATTATTCAGCCTTAAAAAAGAACATTCTGATACATGCTACAACACTGATGAAACTTAAAGATATTACGCTAAGTGAAATAAACCAGACACAAAAGCAAACATATTGTGTGATTCCACTTATGCAAGGTACCTACAGTGGTCAAATTCATAGAGGCAAAGTAGAGTGGTGGTTGCCAGGGGGCTAGGGGGAGGGGAAATGGGGAGTTATTGTTTGGCAGGTGCAGAATTTCAGTTTGGGAAGATG
>NW_007726275.1:471182-472179 GCF_000696425.1 Galeopterus variegatus | reverse complement strand
ACAAGAGATAGAGAGTGTTGGTGAGGGTGTGGAGAAAGCAGAACCCTTGTGCACTGTTGGTGAGAATGGAAAACGGTATAGAGGTTTCTAAAAAAATTAAAAATAGAACTATCGCATGATCCAGCAATCCCGCTTCTGGGTATATACCCCAAAGAATGGAAAGCAGGGACTTGGACAGATATTTGCACACCCATGTTGATAGCCACATTACTTGTAATAGTCAAGATATGGAAACAACCGGAATATCCCTTGATAGATGAATGCATAAAGAAAATGCAACATTATATATATATATATAAAGGAAATACAATATTATATATAACATATTATATATAAAATAGTATTTTATGTATATTATATACATATATAATTCAGCCCTATAAAAGAAGGAAATCCTGCCATTTGTGACAACATGGATGAACCTGGAGGACATTATGCTAAGTGACACAAGCCAGACACAGAAAGACAGATACTGCAGGATCTCACTTATATGTGGAATCTAAAATAGGCAAACTCAGAGAAGCAGATAGTAGAGTGGTAGTTGCCAGGGGCTTGAAGAGGGGGAATGGGTTGATGCTGGTTAGAATACAAAGTTTTAGTTATGCAAGATAAATAAATTCTGGAGATCTAACAGTGACTATAATGAACAATACTATATTGTATACCATACTTGAAATTTGCTAGGAGGATAGGTCTGAAATCTCCTCACCACACACACAGACACACACACACAAATGGCAGCCACGTGAGGTGATGGACTTGTCAATTATCTGGATCATGGTGATCATTTTGCAACATATATGTATATGAAAATATCAGGTTGTACACCTCTCTTAATCTTCAGTTTTCTTCCTGGTTGCTAAGAAGAGCTATTGAAAAAGACATAATATTGCAGTTCAGAAGAAAGGAACAGAGTAAGTAATTGAGAAAATGCCTCCTCTTGAAACAGGTATAGTGCTGGAAATAGAAGTTATAGAAAGGTTTAGGAATTGTACAA
>NW_007726275.1:468049-470691 GCF_000696425.1 Galeopterus variegatus | reverse complement strand
CATATATATATATGAAAATATCAGGTTGTACACCTCTCTTAATCTTCAGTTTTCTTCCTGGTTGCTAAGAAGAGCTATTGAAAAAGACATAATATTGCAGTTCAGAAGAAAGGAACAGAGTAAGTAATTGAGAAAATGCCTCCTCTTGAAACAGGTATAGTGCTGGAAATAGAAGTTATAGAAAGGTTTAGGAATTGTACAAGGGATTTTATCAAACTATCCGCAGTGTTGCAGAAGGGATAGGCAGAGCTCAAAAAGTATCAGGGAGCTGATAGAGTTAATAGAAATGAACCAGCTGGATTGTCCACAAAATCGAATTACGGCAGTAAATGCAAAACAAGAGAAAGTCTCACAGAATGTAGAGAAAAAAGGAAAAGAAATCAAGATCAGAAAGGAGGAGAAAAAGAAAGACCTAGAGTGCTGGTCCAGGAGATACAATCTACACATAATAGAAATACCTGAAACAGAGGACAAAGCAAATGGAGCTGAAACAGTAATTAAGGAACTAATTGAAGAAAATTTTCCAGTGTTGAGAGTGAATTAGATCTACAAATGGAGAAAGCACACAGGGTACCTTTAAAATTTGATGAAAAGAAAGCAATCCCAGGCATATTATGGTGATGTTTTGAAATTTCAAGGATAATGAAAAAATTCTACAAGTATCCAGAGAAAACAAGTTACCTACAAATGGGCAAAAGTCAGGCTGACCTCAGATTTTTCTCTTGTAACTCTAAATGCCAGAAGACAATGGAACAATGTCTACACAGTTTTAAGGGAAAATAATTTTGAACCAAGAATTAGGTCTCTGCCAAGTTACCATTTCTGTACAAAGGCAAATGGAAGACATTCTCAAAAATGCAGAGGTTAAGGAAGTATGTCAACCAAGAATCTTCCTGAAAAATTTGCAGAATGATTTACTGCAGCAAACAGAGAACATGAACTAAAGTAACTCAAGAGTAGGGATGCCATTGTATGAAAGGATTAATGGTAAGAATTAGAACCAGTTAAGGAGCATTAAGTTTAAATTGCTATATGTAGGGTAATAAAAATAAATACAAAAATAGATTTGTAGGCTGGGTCTAAAAGTTCGGTTTGTATAGTTTTAAACTGTGAAAGGGCATGCCAAATGTTGGGCAAATATATTGGGCAAATAAGTGCTATTTTACTTTTAGCATGTAGTATTGTAGATAAACATATGCATATTCTTAAACTAAACATAAGTAAAATAAAAGGCTTTGGCACTGTGGACAGGACAAGTGCAGTAAAGGCATTCTAAATGTTAATCTGACAAAACTGGAAAACAGTACAGTTTTACTTTATAAATAAAATTCATTTTATATACTTTATTTACAGAGAAAAAGAAACCGTTAATAATATAAAAAGGTATAGCTAAAAAGCATAAGCGAGATAAAGTAGAATAATTAAAATAATAATTGATTCATCTAAAAGATTAAAGGAAAGGAGGAACAAAAAGATGACAATCACATGAAATTTAATGTCCTAAACTCTCCAATTAAAAGATAGAGATTGTCAGACTGGATTAATAAAACACAACAACAAAGCAATTATATGCTTTTTTTCTTTTTAACAAGGTACACAGTTTAAGTATAAAGACACAGACTGAAAATAAAAGGATGCGAGAAGATATATGCTATAAACACTATGAGAAAGCTGGTGTGGCTACATTAATAACAAGGTGGATGGTACAACCAAGACTACTAGCAGAGATAAAGAGGGACACTTCTTAATGAAAAAAGGGTCAATTCAACACAAAGACATAACAATCCTAAATGTGCATGGATCTGATAACAGAACTTCAAAGTACGAGGAGAAGAAACCGGCAGAGCTAAAAGGAGAAACAGGCAAACCTGCAATCATATTTGGAAATTTTAACACTCTTCCCTTGGCAATTGACTTAAAAACAAGAAGATGAAAACATTAATAAGGATATAGAAAATCTGAACAATACTCTCAACCAACTTGACTTAATTGACGTTTATAGAACATTCCACCCAACAGAATTCACTACCCCTTTAAGTGCACACAATCACCAAGATAGACCACACACTTGAGCCACAAAACAAATCTCCATACATTGTAAAAGACAAATCAGACGGAGTATTTTCTGACCACAATGGGCCCGTCACTCTCTGGTCTGGTGGCTGGCTGCTCTCTCTGTAGAAGCTGCGTTCTGATGGTGACGTTCTGTTCTGGTGTGAACATCCAGGATCCCACAATACGTTTCCTTGTCATGTTTCCTTAGGCTCCTCTTGTTTGTGATAGTTTCTCAGACTTTCCTTGTTTTTGATGACTTTGATGGTTTTGAGGAGTACGGATTAAGTACGTTGTAGAATGTCCTTCTGTTGGGATTTGTCTGTTATTTTTCTCTTGATTAGACTGGGGTTACATGTGGTGTGTTTTTTTTTTTTTTTTTAAAGATGACTGGTGGGCTGGCCTGGTGGTGCACTGGAGAGTGCGCCGCTTGGGAGTGCGGTGGCGCTCCCGCCGAGGGTTCAGATCCCATGTGGTGACCGGTTCCCGCTCACTGGCTGAGCGTGGCATGGGCGCAACACCGAGGGTTGCAATCAAGTTGCCGGTCCCCGGTACGGGAGCAACACCGAGGGTTGCGATCCCGTTACCGG
>NW_007726275.1:461882-467407 GCF_000696425.1 Galeopterus variegatus | reverse complement strand
TTTCCTTGTCATGTTTCCTTAGGCTCCTCTTGTTTGTGATAGTTTCTCAGACTTTCCTTGTTTTTGATGACTTTGATGGTTTTGAGGAGTACGGATTAAGTACGTTGTAGAATGTCCTTCTGTTGGGATTTGTCTGTTATTTTTCTCTTGATTAGACTGGGGTTACATGTGGTGTGTTTTTTTTTTTTTTTTAAAGATGACTGGTGGGCCGGCCTGGTGGTGCACTGGAGAGTGCGGTGGCGCTCCCGCCGAGGGTTCAGATCCCATGTGGTGACCGGTTCCCGCTCACTGGCTGAGCGTGGCATGGGCGCAACACCGAGGGTTGCAATCAACGGTCCCCAGTACGGGCGCGACACCGAGGGTTGCGATCCCGTTACCGGTCAGTAAAAAAAAAGACAAAAAGGAAAAAAAAAAAAGATGACTGGTAAGGGGTAAGGGGATCTTAACCCTTGACTTGGTGTTGTCAGCACCACGCTCAGCCAGTGAGCGAACCGGCCATCCCTATATGGGATCTGAACCCGTGGCCTTGGTGTTGTCAGCACCGCACTCTCCCGAGTGAGCCACGGGCCGGCCCACATGTGGTGTGTTTTAATTCACCGTTGTCATTATTCTTTTTTCAGGTTCAGATTGTTGCATTTTTGACCAGTAGGAATCCCTTAAGTCGATCCCCGCATCCTTTCAAAAAGACTTCAGTAGATTCTATTTTTGATTTCTGGCATGACTAGATTTTCCAGGCTCATCTTCTATATTTCTTGCCACAAGCCTGAGATCAGCCATTTCTCCAGAGAGAGCCCTAATTCCACTTAGTGGGAAATGGTCTGTAGAGACCATAGTCAGGCACCAGGTGTACAATTGCTATACGGTCATTGCGGTTTCTGAAACTTTTCAGTGGACAGAACTGGAAAATAAGTAGTTTAGAAAATGAAAAACAAATTATGAGTATATAACAATATTTCCCATTTAAATTTAAAATCTTTTTAATTTCTTTGATTTAATATTTGTAGCTCTTTTCCCTCATCCTGGTTCCTAATAATTTGAACACAATTACTTATTTGCTTTCCATACTATATATAAAATAAATTCAAAATATGAATATCAATACTGTTGCTAACAATATGATCACTGAGTATTGTTTAAGATTTCTTTGTAGTTCTTTTGTCCTTGGAATATATTCTTCTAGGAATGAGCTAACAAATTAGCGTGGTTTATTGTGCCAGCGACTTGACATACAGTTGGGGTATTTGTTTCATTTTGGTGTCCATTCCTAGGAATTGCTTTGGGGTGTTTTCTTTCTCATGGCTTGGCAAGGGAAGGGAAAACACATTCAAACTGGTAGCCCTGGCTGCTTGCTTTTTACTCTCAATCCACAAAGGAAAAATCTCTCAAAGCAGTGTTGATCACACTTCTCTGTGACCTCGCACAAGACCCCACCTTCTAGAGACAAGGTTCCCTCTGAGGTGGGAGGTCAGGGGAGCTTTAAGGTTTCAGAGGAGAGTTTAGCCTCAGCCTGCACATGGGTCTCAACAACATTACTGTGCAAAGTGGAAAAAAACAAAACAAAACAAAAAATTACTGTGCTTCATAGGAGAAGATACACTGTCTGAAACATTTAATATCATTTTCTTATTTCAAGTAGGAAATCTAGCCAGTTTGATAGCAAAGAGTTGAGAGATTAAGAACTTATCCAGTGGGTAATCTCTCCCTTCCACTGGATAAATGCTTAGGCAGGTCTTTCTGCTTGCTTCTAAAGGGTTCTGTGGTCACTTCAAGTCACAAAACACAGTCACAATTCAGATCCATTTATGACTCAACCTCAAACTCACCCAGGGGTGTCAAGCAAGGCTGACATACTTGGCTGGCAAAGAAACAACAAGCTCTTTTTAGATTCAGGCTGTTTATTGTTTACAGACAGCAAAAGCAAGAATAACATAGGGGTCAGTTCCCATTGTCCCTTGTTCAACAGGATGACACCAAAACAGAAGGGGTCAGATGACAATGTAACGCGAGTGACAGGGCACCCTGTTGCTGAGGAACATGCAATTCCAGGTCACAGCTCAGCAGCTGGAGAGCCTGCAGCTGTACCCTGAGACAGGCGGGGCAGAAAGCCTCATATCTCAGTGGAACCCAGAGCCGTTCTGCAGGACAGCCTTCCCAGAACAGAGGGAGGCAGCTCCTCACCACCCTCCCATGTGCTCATGTTCGGGGAAGGCCACGGGCATCCTGCCAAGGCTTAGGTCAGCTGTGGTTAAGCCTTATCTACATGGCCCACACAGAGACGTGCATTGTCACCAGGGCACTATGGAGGAACCATTCCTCTTACTGGGGTTAAGCCTTCTCTTCCTTCCCCCCCTAAGGCTGGTAGCAGGGGAGAGCCTTCTATCCAGGAAGGCAATTGTGGGTGAATTCTGCCCCATCTGTCTGCTTACATCCTTCCTCACCTGGGTCAAAAGGGAGGAGGTAGGAGAGGTAAGGGGATGAGAGAGTTCCTCCATGGCTAGATGCCTGGCCGTTTTCTAAGTCTGGCCAAAGTCTAGAGTGGATTCCTTTTCTTGTGGGTGCTTTCTCGTATCCTTATGAGGATCTGATGCTGTGTCTCTAGGACGCACTTCTTTCCCGTGATGTCATCCACAGGAAATACTTGTGTCTGCCTTTCCCAGATAAACTCTAGAAGTGCAGCCTCCTCTACCCTGAGGTCAATGCCGC
This sequence comes from Galeopterus variegatus, assembly GCF_000696425.1. Taxonomy (NCBI): domain Eukaryota; kingdom Metazoa; phylum Chordata; class Mammalia; order Dermoptera; family Cynocephalidae; genus Galeopterus; species Galeopterus variegatus. The sequence goes on along the minus strand of NW_007726275.1, from coordinate 464,704 downwards.
TTTAGCTAGATGGGGAACAGTCTGCTCTTCGCAGCTGCAGGCAGGTGTCCAGCTGTCCAGCAGGGCTGAGACTCTCCACCCGCCGTCCTGCCTCCATGAGAGGAGCCCAGTGTAGCTCCAGCTCCCATTCCCTTCTCTGTTAGCTCTTACAAACTTGAAACAGGTGGATTCAGGAGGCACAGAATCAGCCCACGAACATCTCCTTTGTAAATTCTGCATTCCAGCTCTGGAATTTCACATCTATTGCAATTCTGAGTTCCAGAAGAAACATTTAATATCATGTTACTCACATTCTAAGATATGTATTCCTTTTGAGTATCATAGACTCATGGTATTCTACAAATTCAACTTACTCCATTGACCATAATTTTATTTTATTTATTTATTTGTTCGTTCGTTTGTTTATTTATTTATTGTGGCTGGCTGGTATAGGGATCTGAATCCTTATTTTTGTTTTGATGCTCAAGTTTGCCACTCTTGGCCAGTGAATATTTCTTTAAGCCGGCTCTCTGTTCTTTGTACTGATATATCTCCAATTAGCCTTGAAGAGCACTCTTGCCTTCTGCCAATTAGATGTTCTAGGCCCAGTTTAAGGTTTTCTGCCTCAAACATAGAATCAGCTGCTCTTTCCAAAGACCCTTGACCCTGTATTATTCAAACACCGTATTAGAGTTCAAAATTTGGGTCATAGGAAAGATTTTTATGGTTTCACAAGAGTACCGGGAACATTGCAGGATGACAGAACAGAAATATTACCTTTTATTTTTAAACAAAAAAGATCATGAATTTATATAGATCTTTTATTTTTATTTTATTTTTTTTTTTTTGTCTTTTGTCTTTTTCCATGTCCGGCAACGGATCGCAACCCTCAGCGTCGCCCCCACACCGGACCGGGGACCGGCAACGGGATCGCAGCCCCCGGCGCCGCCCCCGCGCCTCGCTCAGCCAGCGAGCGGGAACCGGTCTGCATGTGGGATCCGAACCCTCGGGTGGGAGCGCCGCCGCGCTTCCCAAGCGGCGCACCCATCCAGTGCGCCACCGGGCCGACCTATATAGATCTTTTAAACTTATTATTTTTTTTGGCAGCTGTTTGGTATAGGGATCAATCCCTGGACCTTGGTGTTATCAACACCATGCTCTAATCAATCAACTGAGCTAATCAGCCAGCCCCTTTTAAATTTAATTGTAATTGCTAAGCCCTTTTTTGTGCTAATATAAGACTTTTAATTTTTCTACCCTTTCCTGAGATAGACTCTTGTCTTCTCTCTGTAATGTATACAACATCTTTTTACCAAATTTTATGTACTTTCTTTAAAGTGTTATATCAAGTCATGTGTTTAAATAACAGTGTTATTTAAAGCTTTGAAAGCTTTAATTTTCTAAAACAGAATGGGATCTTATCCAAGAATATTATAAAAAATACCCATAATCCCTTAGCTGTTTTACTATTTCACTTTTTCTTATCATTTAAAAATTTTTTTGTTTTTATTTTTTTAATTAATTTATTTTTACTACTTCACTTTTTAATAAATTTATTGAGGTAAAATTGACATACTATGAACTGCATGTTTAAAGCGTATGGTTGCCGACTGGTCCATACAACATCTTAGAATGTAAAAATATATATATTAATAAATAAATTTAAAAAATAAAGTGTGTGATTTGATAAATTTTGACATATGTATACAGTGAAACCATCACTACAGTGAAGATAAGGAACATGTGCATTACCCCCCAAAATTTGCTCACATCCTTTAAAATTCCTCCCTCTTGCCCATTTCTGCCCCCTCCCCCCCATTCCCCGTGCAGCCACTGATATGCTTTTTGTTACTATAAGTTGCATTTTCCAGAATTTTATATTAATGGAATTGTATGGTACATTCTCTCTTTTTGTCTAGCTGCTTTGAGTCAGAATAATTATTTTGGGATTTATCCAAGTTGTTACACAGATCAATAGTTCATGCCTTTTTATTGATAAATGGTATTCCATTGCATGGACATAGCACAATTTTTCTTTTTTTTTTTTCCTTTTTGTCTTTTTTCGTGACCGGCAACGGATCGCAACCCTCAGTGTCGCGCCCGCACCTCGCTCAGCCAGTGAGCGGCCAGTCTGTATGTGGGATCCGAACCCTCGGCGGGAGCACTGCCGCACTTCCAAGCGGCGCACTGTAGCAGTGCGCCACCGGGCCGGCCCAGCACAATTTCTTTATCTACTTACCTGTTGATATACATCTGGGTTGTTTCAGTTTTGGGTTATTGCAAAAGGCTGCTATGAGTGTTCAAGAGCAAGTGATTGTTTGAACATATGATTTCTTTTTTTTTTTTTTCTTAGACTACTGGGATTTTATTATTATTATTATTTTAATTGAATCATAATTGATTATACATATTTTTGGGATTCAATGTTGACGTATGTTGATCAAATCAATATTATTAGTATGTATATTGCTACAAATTGTACTTATTCTTTATGCCCCTTGTCCAATCTCTCCTCATCCCCTTCTCTCTCCCCCCTCCCACCACTGATAACCCTAGATTTCTTCTCTCTTTCTGAAAGAGTAATGGTTACTCTGTTGATTTGTTGCCCAGATGATCTGTCCAATGCTGAGAGGTGTGTTCGGGTCCCCCAATATTATCATAGAGCAGATGCTTCTTCTGTCACTCTGGAATGGGCTTTGTGGAGAGAGACATCCTCTTCTTTTCTTTGGTCTCTGCTGGTGACTCTCCTTGTGTCAAGAACATATGATTTCATTTAGCTTGGTTAAATACCTAGGAGTGGAATAGCTGTGTTCTACAGTATATATATATATATATATATATAT
>NW_007726275.1:438429-460882 GCF_000696425.1 Galeopterus variegatus | reverse complement strand
TATATATATATATATATATATATATATATGTGTGTGTGTGTGTGTGTATATATATATATATATATATATATATATATATATATGGCAGCTGGCTGGTACAGGGATAAGAACCCACAACCTTGGTATTATAAGGCTGTGCTCTGACCAACTGAGTTAATATATTTTTAACTTTTTAAGTAAACACAAAACTGCTTTCCAAATTGTTTTGCATTTTCACCAGCTAAGGGTGAAATTCTAGTTGTTCCACATCCTCACCAAAACTTGGTGTGGTCAGTCTTTCTAATTTTAGATGTTGTATAAGTGTGTGTTGGTATCGCATGTTTAATTTGCATTTCTCTAATGAGTATGTTGAGCATCCTTTCATGTTGTTCCATCTGTACAGCATCTTTGGTGAAGCATCATTAAATGTTGGGTAGAATTCACCAATGAAATCATCTGGGCCTGGAGTTTTCTTTATGGGAAGAGTTTTTAACTCAATTTTCAATTTCTTTAATGGATATAGGGCTACTGAGGTTATCCAGCTTTTCTGGAATGAGCTTCAGTAATTTGTATTTTCCAAGGGATTTGTTCATGTTATCTAAGTTGTTGAATATATTGGTGTAAGTTTTTCATACTATTCGCTTATTATCATTTATATATCTGTAGGATCTATAGTGATACCACCTCTTTCAGTCCTGGTATTGGTAATTTGGGTCATTTCTCTTTTTTCCTGATCAGTCTGGCTAAAGGTTCATCAATTTTATTGATCTTTTCAAAGAAACAGCTCTTGGTTTCATTGTTTTCTCTATTGATTTCCCCACTGATCTTTATTTTTTCCATTCTTGTGCTTCCTTTGGGTTTAATTTGCTCTCCTTTTCCTAGTTTCTTAAGGTTGAAGCTGAGGTTATTGATTCGAGACTTTCATTCTTTTCTAATGTAGGCATTTTGTGCAATAGGTTTCTCCCCAAGTACTATTTTAGCAGCATCCCACATCTTCTGATATGTTGTGCTTTCAGCCAAAAATACTTTCTAATTTCTCTCTCTTTTTTTTTTAGGGCTGAAGAGTGCCTATGCATCTTGAACCATCCCTGCAGGGTAAGTTTTCAGCTTGGTTCTTTGTGGAAGGAAACACTGAGCTAGAGCCAGCCAGGAAACTACCTCTAATTTCCTTTTGGATTTATTCTTTGACCCATTTAGAAGTATGTTATTTAATTTCCAAATATTTTCCAGGATCTTTATTTTATTGATTTCTGATTTAATTCCAGGTGAACATTGGGTATGACTTGAATCTTTTTAAACTTATTGAGACTTGTTTCATGGCCTGGAGTATGGTCTGTCTTGGTGAATGTTCCACGTGCACTTGAGGAAATTGTCTATTCCTCTGTTGTTGGGTGAAATATTCTATAAATGTAAATCAGATCAAGTTTGTTGTTAGTTCAAGTCTATTATATCCTTGCTGATTTTCTGCCTACTGTTCTATTGATTATTGAGAGAGTGGTACTGAAATCTCTGATTACACCTTACAGATTTGCCTATTTCTCCTGGCAGTTCCATCAGTTTTTGTTTTATGTATTTTGCATCTTTATTATTAGGTACATAAATGTTGAAATTGTTACATCCTCTTGAATTGACCCCTTTATCATTATGAAATAATCTTCATGATCCTAGGTAATCTTTGCTCTCCATTCCGTGTTGTGCAATGTTAACATATCAGCTTCTTTTTGATTAGTGTTAGTATGGTATATCTTTTTCCTTCCTTTTACTTTTTTTTTTTTTTTTGTCCTTTTTGGGACCGGCCGCATCACGCCCAGCCAGTGAGCGCTGTGAGCCCACTGGTCATCCCTATATAGGATCCAAACCTGCGGTGGGAGCGCCACTGCGCTCCCAGCGCCGCACTCTCCCGAGTGCACTGTGGGCTCAGCCCTCCTTCATTTTACTTTTAACCTATTTCTGTCTTTATATTTAAAGTGTTTTTCTCATAGACGGTACATAGGTTTATCCTACATGATTATCTGCCTTTTATTTGGGGTGTTTAGATCATTTACATGCGATGTGATTGGGTTTAAATCTATCTTAATACTGTGTGCTTGCTGTTGGTCCCATCTATTCTTTGTTTTTCCCCCTTTTCTGCCTTCTTTTGGATTTATTCAATATTTTCCATTATTCTATTTTATCTCATTTATTGGCTTATTAGATGTAACTACTCTTTATTAGATGTAACTTTATTTTAGTGGTTGTTTTAGGACTTACACTATCATTTTTAACTCATCACAGGCAGCCTTCAACTGGTATTTACCATCTCACATATATTATAGGAACTTTATAACAGTATACTTCCATTACTTACCTCCCAACCAAAGTGCATTTGTTATACATTTTACTTTTACATATTATAAACCCTACAATACATTGTTATAATATTTGTTTTAAACAGTTGATTATCTTTTAACAGAGCCTTAAAGAACAATGCTTCATTCCTTTGTGTAGATCCAGATTTCCAAGTACCACTTTCCTTGTGCTTACAGGATGCTCTTTACATTTCATTTAGTGTAAGTCTGTAGTGTAGGTGACAAGCTCTCTCAGTTTCTGTATGTCTGAAAAAGTTTTATTTTGCCTCCTTTTAAAAATTCTGGCAAGACAAGCCCACCGCCAGTATTATTCTGAATGGGGAAAAATTGAAGGCCTTCCCCTTAAGTAAAGGAACAAGACAAGGATGTCCACTCTCACCACTTCTATTCAATGTAGTACTGGCGGTACTAGCTAGAGCAATCAGGCAAGAGAAAGAAATAAAGGGAGTCCAGATTGGAAAAGATGAAGTCAAACTTTCCCTATTTGCAGATGACATGATACTATATATAGAAAAACCTAAAGACTCTATCAAAAAACTCCTAGAGCTGGTTAATAACTTCAGTAACATTGCAGGATACAAAATAAATGCCCCCAAATCAGTAGCATTTATATACTCAAATAATGAATTAACAGAAAGAGAAATAAAGAAAGTAAGCCCATTTACAATTGTCACCAAAAAAATATGATACCTAGGGATCAATTTAACCAAGGAGGTCAAAGACCTCTACAATGAGAATTACAAACCACTTCTGAAAGAAATTAAAGAAGACACAAAAAGATGGAAAGATATTCCATTCTCTTGGATTGGAAGAATTAACATTGTGAAAATGTCTATACTACCCAAAGGAATCTATAGATTCAATGCAATCCCCATCAAAATACCAATGACATTCTTCACAGAAATGGAAAAAAAAACAATCTTACCTTTCATATAGAAAAACAAAAGACCCCAAATAGCCAAAGCAATACTGAGCAAAAAAACCCCCCAAAAACAAAAAAACAAAAACAAAACAAAGCCAGAGGCATAACTCTGCCTGATTTCAAATTATACTACAAAGCTGTAGTAACCAAAGCAGCATGGTACTGGTATAAAAATAGACATTCAGACCAGCGGAGTAGAATTGAGAACCCAGAAATCACTCCTCAGGCTTATAGCCATCTGATATTAGACACAGGCAACAAAAATCTACATTGGGGAAAAGATTGCCTCTTCAACAAGTGGTGCTGGGAAAACTAGATATCCATATGCACAAGAATAAAACTAGATGTGCATCTCTCACTATGCACTAAAATCAACTCAAAATGGATTAAAGACCTAGGTATAAGACCCAAAACTGTAAAATTACTGAGGGAAAATATAGGTGAAACACTTCAGCAGTTAGGTCTGGGCACAGGCTTTACGAACATGAGCCCAAAAGCACAAGCAGCAAAAGAAAAAATAAACAAATGGGACTATATCAAACTAAAAAGTTTCTGCACAGCAAAAGAAACAATCAACAGAGTGAAAAGACAACCTACAGAGTGGGAGAAAATTTTTGTCAACTATGCATCCGACAAAGGACTAATATCCAGAATATACATAGAACTTAAGCAATTATACAGCAAAAAAAAAAAAAAAATGACCCAATTAAAAAATGGGCAAAGGAGCTGAATAGACATTTTTCAAAGCAAGACATACAAATGACCAACAGATACAGAAAAAATGCTCAACATCACTAGTTATCAGGGAAATGCAAATTAAAACCACATTGAGATACCACCTCACTCCAGTTAGACTGGCTATAATCAAAAAGACAGTGAATAACAAATGCTGGCGAGGGTGTGGAGAGAAGGGAACGCTATTGCACTGTTGGTGGGACTGTAAATCAGTACAACCACTTTGGAAAACAATTTGGAGGTTTCTCAAACAACTACAGATAGATCTTCCATATGATCCAGCAATCCCTCTTCTGGGTATATATCCAGAGGAATGGAAATCATCATGTTGAAGAGATACCTGCACTCCCATGTTTATTGCAGCTCTGTTTACAAGAACCAAGATATGGAACCAACCTAAATGTCCATCAATAGATGATTGGATAAGGAAACCGTGGTATATATACACTATGGAATACTACTCTGCCATAAAAAATAATGAAATAATCCCATTTGCAACAACATGGATGAACCTGGAGAAACTTACGTTGAGTGAAACAAGCAAAGCACAGAGGGATAAATACCGCATGTGCTCATATGTGGGAGCTAAGAGAGAAAGGAAGGCAGGAAAGAAAGACCACAGTAGTGCTGTGATCCAACAGAGGGAGGGAACATTCCTAGGGCTACAAATTGGAATTGAGGGGAGAGGGGGAAGGAGAGGGAAGTTGGGGGATAATTGGGAGGGGACAAAGGGTACAAAAGTAATTTCTGGTAATGGATATGCACCCAGTATGAATCTGGCCCCCACATTATGGGCAGGAGGGGAGACAATCAGCTTTGTATCTCATGAATATTCGTAATAAATAAATAAATAAATAAATAAAAATTCTGGCAAAATATACATAATCTAATATGTATCACTTTAACCATTTGTAAGTGTACAATACAGTGGCGCTAAATATATTCACAATTTGTGTACCCATCACCACTATCTATACATGAAACTTTTTCATCATTCCCAACATAAACTCTGTGCACATTAAACAATAATTCCCTGGGCTGCTGGTTAGCTCAGTTGATTAGAGCACGGTGTTATAACACCAAGGTCAAAGGTTCAGGTTCCCATACTGGCCAGCTGCCAAAAATAAATAAATAAACAAAGAAATTAAATAAACAATAATTCTCCATTCCTTCCACCCCCAGCCCCTGGTAATCTACTGTCCGTCCCTATGCATTTGTCTTTTCTAGGCACCTCATACAAGTGGAATCATACAATATTTGTCTTTTTGTGTCTGGCTTATTTCACATAGCGTCTTTAAGCTTCATCTGTGTTGTAGCATATGTCAATGTCCTTCCTTTTTAAGGCTGAATAACATTCCAATGCATGCATATACCACATTTGTTTATCTATTCATCTGCTGATGGACGCGTGTGTCATTTCCACCTCTTGGCTATTATAAATAACACTGCTATGAACATTGGTGTACAAATATCTCTTCAAGTCTCTGCTTTCAATTTTTTTGGTTATATACCTAGGAGTGGCATATCTGGGTCTATGCTTATGTTTTTGAGAAACCACCAAACTGTTGTGCACAGTGGTTGCATCATTTTACATTTCAACCAGCAACTCACAAGAGTTCAAGAGTTCCAAATTTCTTCACATCTTCACCAACACTTATTTTTCCTTTTTTTTTAAAAAAAAAATTGCCACCCTAGTAGTTGTGAAGTGGTATCCCATTGTGGTTTTGATTTGCATTTCCCTAATTATTAATAATGTTGAGCATCTTTCCATGTGGATTGGTTATTTATATATACTCTTTGGAGGAATGTCTATTCAAGTCCTTTGCCAATTTTTGAATTGGGTTGTTTGCTGCTTTTTGTTCTTGTTAAGTTGTGGGAATTCTTTATATATTCTGGATATTAATCCCCTATCAGATATATGATTTGCAAATATTTTTTCTCATTCTGTAGGTTGTTTTCTTGCTTTTTGATAGTGTCCTTTGATGAGCAAAAGTTCTTAATTTTAACAAAGTCCAGTTTATCTACTTTTTTCTTTGGACACCTGTGCTTTTGGAGTCACATTCATGAACTTGTTGCCAAATCCAATGTCGTGAAGATTCTCCCCACTGTTTTCTTCAAAAGTTTTATGGTTTTAGCTCTTATGTTTAGATCTTTAATTTATATTGAGTTAAATTTTGGTATATGGTGTAAGGTAAGGTTCCAACTACATTTCTGATTTTAGTTATTTATGTCTTCTTTCTTTTTCTCTTTGCCAGTCTAGCTAAAGGTTTGTCAATTTGGTTAATTTTTTCAAAGAACCAACTTTTTGTTTTATTATTTTTCAGCTTTGTTTTTGCAAAATAATTGCTGGGTATAGAATTCTAGGTTGACAGCTTTAAAGATTTTGATCTACCGTTTTCTCACTTGCATTATTATTATTATTATTTACAAAAAGTGACCGGTAAGGGGATCTTAACCTTTGACTTGGTGTTGTCAGCACCACGCTCTCCCGAGTGAGCCATGGGCCAGCCCTCTGACTTGCATTATTTCTGATGAAAAACCTGTTGTCATCCTTATCTTTGTTCCTGCATACCAAATGTGTCTTTTTTCTTTGGCTGCTTTTAAGATTTTTTCTTTATCACTGATTTTAAGCAATTTGGCTATGATGTGGTGAGCCATGGGCCAGCCCTCTGACTTGCATTATTTCTGATGAAAAACCTGTTGTCATCCTTTGTTCCTGCATACCAAATGTGTCTTTTTTCTTTGGCTGCTTTTAAGATTTTTTCTTTATCACTGATTTTAAGCAATTTGGCTATGATGTATCTTGATGTAAGTTTCTTCATGTTTCATGCACTTAGGATTTGTTGAGTTTCTTGGATCTGTAGGCTTACAGTTTGCATCAAATTTGCAAACATTTTAGCCATTATTTCTTCCACATTTTGGTCCCCTCTTCTCCTTTCCCCTTAAAGTTGTCCCACAGTTCACTGATGCACTGTTCATTTTTAAAAAAACAGCTTATTTTATGTGCTTTTATTTTTTTATTGTGATATAATGCATATAACATAAAATTTGCCACTTTAACCACTTTTAAGTGTACAGTTCAGTGGCATTAACTACATTTACAATGTTGTGCAACTATCATCACTGTCCATTTCCAAAACAGAAACTCTGTAACCATTTAGCAGTAACTCCCCATTCCTCCTCCAACCAGTCCCTGATAACCTCTAATCTACTTTCTGTCTATATGTATTTGCCTATTCTAGATATTTCGTATAAGTGAAATTATACAATATTTGTCCTTATGTGTCTGGTCTGTTCATTATTATTATTATTATTATTATTTTTGGTGTCTGGCCAGGACTAGGGATCTGAACCTTGACCTTGGTTGGTCTGTTCATTTTTTTTTCCTTTTTGTCTTTTTTACTGACCAGTAACGGGATCGCAACCCTCGGTGTCGCGCCTGTACCAGGGACCGGCAACGGGATCACAACCCTCGGTGTTGCACCTGCACCGCGCTCAGCCAGTGAGCGGGAACCGGTCTCCACATGGGATCCGAACCCTCGGAGGGAGTACCGCCGCACTCCCAAGCGGCGCACTCTCCAGTGCGCCACCGGGCCGGCCCAGGGTCTGTTCATTTTTATTCAGTCTTTTTTCTCTATGTTTCACTTTGGATAGTTTTTATTGCTATGCCTTCAAGTGCACTAACATTTTCTTCTGCAATGGCTAATCTGCCATTAATCCCTGCTTGTGTATTTTTCTTCTCAGTCATTGTAGTTTTCATCTCTAGGAGTTTGTTTTGGATCTTAGTTATGTCTTGCACATTTCTACATTACAAGCTCAATCCTCCCTCTGGCTCCTTGAACATATGGAATACAGTTTTAACAGTTGTTTTAATGTCCTTGTCTAGCAAGTCTATCATCAGTGTCATTTCTGGATCAGTTTTGGCTGATTCATTTTTCTCCTCATTATGGGCTTTATTTTCCTCTTCCTTCACATGCCTGGAATTTTTAATTGGATACCAGACCTTGTGACCTTTACCTTGTTGGATGCTGGGTATTTTTGTACTCTTATAAATATATTGAGTTGTGTTTTGGAATTCAGTTAAGTTACTGAAAACGGTTTGTTCTTTTTAGGTCTTGCTTTTAAACCTTGTTAAGTGGAACCATAGCTGTTCTGTCTAGGATTAATTCTCCTTGCTACTGAAGAAAGGCCCTTCCTCATGCTCTAACCAAAGTTCTCTGAATTTTGGAGGTTTTCACTCTGGCTGTTGGGAGCATGCGCTACGGGTGGCCCGTGTAGGCACTGGGCATTTTTCCCTCTCATTCTTTCAGGCAGTTCTTCCCCGGCCTCGGGTAGTTTCTTCACATGCATGTGCTCATCAGGACTCAACTGAATACTCAGGGAGGCTCCTCTACAAATCTCCAGAATTCCCTCAAGGTGCAGCTCTCTCCTTTCTGGTACTTGCCTTGTGAACTCCAGCTGTCTTGGCTTCCTGGACTTCTGGTTCTATCTACTCAACTTGGAGAGACTACTGGGCTCTTCCTGGGTCCCCCCTCCCTGCACTGCAGCCTGGAAACTTTCTCTGGGCAGTAAGCTGGGCAATTGGAGGGCTCACCTCATTTGTTTCTGGTCTTTCATCAATCGCTGTTCTTTACTGCCTAATGTCCAATGACTTGAATGCCGTTGTTTCAAGATAGACAATTTGGTCCCTGTTACCCCACCTTGATGGAAGCAGATGTGTACAACTGTAACTCTGTCCTTTCATGTATTTACCATTTCATCTTAAACTTTAGAAGAACTGGTGTGATCTGCTAATATTCAGGTTGCATACACACGTGTGTGTGTGTGTGTTGACAGTGGATTTTGTTTTCAGCCTAAATACTTTGGAATAAGATTTACAGCATCCAGATGTATAAGTTTGTCATTTGAAAAGAAAAAGAAATTCTTCTCTAAGGGGACACCAGAAAATCAGAAGGTACAAGGCACCTAATATTTCAAATATTCTACTTGACCTATTAGGTGCCAAAATTAGTAAAGTAATAAAAGAGAGAATAGTGATTAAAAACAAGGTGTAATTTTGGAGGTATGTTTAAATCATCTTTTACCTCTATTTTCATGAGAAGGTTTATACATATGGTTATATGTGTATATGTAATGTACATATATACACACATATATACACAGACATGCACACACATACCTATGAGTACATATATACATATACATATGTATATAGTTATGTGTATATTTACTTGTATATATGTGTATATATATATTTGCTGTTTATCTTTCATTATAAATACTTTTGGTGTTTATATTTATTTATTTACTTATTATTTTTTAACACTTAAGATGTTGTTGAGTAATTGGGGGGAGGGGAAAGGGGAGGGGATAAGGTGGAAGGAGGAGAAAGGAGGGAGGGGGGTCGTGGTTGACGCCTGTGGCACCCCCTTATTCCAGCAAGGGAGTCCAGGGGGCTTCCAGTGGTAGCTCAGTCATAGTTGAGTTGGATGCGGACCTCAGGGGTGTGTGGCTGAGGTCCTCAGCGCCCCCCAACCCTGGGAGGCTGGGGGACTTCCAGTGGCAACCTGGTGGTCATCGCTGGGCTTGATGTGGACCTCAGGGGGTGTGGCTGAGGCCCTTGGCCACCCCCCCCCCCAGCTTGCGAGCCCGTGGCATTTCTGGAGGCAGCCTGGTGGTTGTAGCTGGGCTAGATGTGGGCGTCAGGGCGGCATGGCTGAGGCCCTTGGCTCTGCCACTCTGGCTTGGGAGCCTGGGGGGCTTCCAGTCCTTCTAGGTTTTATAGGTGTTCTTTGGCAGTGTTGGATCTTTACTGGTTAATATCAGAAATTTGTCTCTGATTTGTGGGTTTTTTGTTTTTTCTTTCAGTTCTGTGTTGGATTATTCACTATTTCCACCACTTGAACTCTGCACTGGAACTAATTTGTTGTCCTTTGGTTATTTCTAAAATAGGGGAATTTCCTAAGGGAACCAGCACTTGATCCCTGTGGTGGAGCTAAATTGCTGCTTTGCTGCTGATTCTCTGGGGAAGGATTTTTGTGCAGCTCAGGTTTTAATGGTTGATCATGTGAGCACTTTCAGGTCTTGCGAGATCCAGTACACCTGGGTTGTGTGGAAACTCAGGTCTGGGCCTGAGTTTTTTCAGCAAACTGCACGCCTTGCAGTTCTATATTCCTGACCAGTCTCTACAGGGTGGTCCTGTGCTGATTGGAGGGCACATCGCTGTCCTTGCTGTGCCCCAGTGTTCCCCCAGTGGGCCCACCTCCCCCAACACCCACACTCCAAACACTTGCCATGGGATGAGCCATGTGCTGGTCCCTTGTGATGACTCACTGACCTCTGGGTGGCTACTTTTTTCAGTTGTCTGTGGCCCCTCGCTCGTATGTGGGTCCATAGGAACCCTGTTAGTGGTCTTGCTGGTCTGGGGGCCACCAACGCCCACCCAGGCAACTTCATATGAAGGGCACAGTAGTGACTTTTGTCAGCTCTTGCTCCATTTGCTCACCAGGGCCAGGCTTGAAGTGGTTCGGGATTGAAATGATCGCAGTGGCCCTTTCTTTGTCTCAGCATGGCTTCTCCTGCCTTTATGAACTCTGTAGGTCTCTCCTCCTCTTCCCCTGAGCTCTAGCGGCTCAGTTTGTCAGCCGTTGCTTTTTAGTAGTTGTAAATTGGTTGATTGTGGGAGAGGGTGAGGCTGGGGACCGTCTATTCCACCATCTTGATTGGAAGTCAGTGTTTATATTTAATGTTTTAATGTCCTTTAGATAATATGAATACAAATTTCTAAAAGTTAAACAGCACTGTCAGAAAATCCAATTGCAATAATATCAAGTGTGAGAAATGTGTCAAAAAAAGACTATATGAAGGCTGGGTCAAGGAGGGGAATGGGGAGTTATTGTTTAATGGGTGCTTGGGAAGATGGAAGGTTCTGGAGGTGGATGGTGATGGTTGGACAACAACGTGAATGTACTTAGTGACACTGATTATACGCTCAAAAAGAGCTGAAAGGTAACTTTTATGTTATACATGAGGGTACTCAAAAAGTTTGTGGGAAGACAGAATCGAAAGATAATACGAATCTTTCCATGAACTTTTTGAAGTACCCTCATATATTTTACCTCGCACACACACACACACGCACACACACACAAAAAACTATATCAAGAAAGTTTATGTGAAACAATTTATGTCGGTCCATAGAATGTTTTTACTGTTATCTAAATTCCCCAAGAGTCAATTTATAGAAAGATATCACCAGCATCCTTGGATTATATTACAGTTTAGTTGCCAACCTGTGCTTGTACTTTATTTATGAACTCTCTAATGTCAATTTGGTTGGTGGTATACTTTAGAGTATGATAGAAAAGTAGCAGAGAAAAGTGAGATAGTTATAGCCATGGACGATGTAGCAGATTGTATCCTACAAAGATGAGTATCTACAAGTCTCCTCTGTCAATATGTACAAGACTAGCTCCAAGAATCTGTTCCATCTCACAGGCTCTTTTAGAATCTACCGTTTCCCCATTAAGAGATGGAGTCTGATTCCGTTCCCTTTGAATTCTGGTTAGGCTTGTAACCAACTGTGCAGAAGTGACCCGACGTGACTTTCAAGCCCAGGTCTCATGATATACAGTTCAATTTCTTTCTTGCTGGAATACTTGCTCGTGAGGGCTTCTGCCACCATGTAAACAGTCCAACAGTCCAGAGGCTATCATATAAGGAAACCCAAACTAGCCCATATGGAGAGACCCTGAGGCTACTTGAAGAGAGAGAGATGCCTGGCCAGCCCCAGATGCTCTGCTCCAGCCATCCTGTTAGTGACTACATAAGATACCTGCGGTAGAACTGCCCAGCAGAGCCCTTCTGAATTTCTGACCCACAGCAGCTATGAGAGATAAAATGATGGTTTTTCCTTTAAATTGCTAAGTTCTGAGGTGACTTATTATGCAGCAATAGTAACTAGGACAGATACCACAAGCTGCCTGTGTTGCAAACATCAAAATCTGTATAAATTAAATATGTCCCACTTGTACTCCCAATGTTGCATATTAGCAACTGTACTATTACCATAGAGAGCAAATAATTATATTTACAGACAAGAGAAACATTAATGAATACTTAAAAATTTTTTAGCACCCTCAAATAAGGAAGTCCCCAAGCTGAGAAATGTTAACTGTTTTATCATAGCATATGTTTATTAATTACCTTTTATAACCAAACAAAACTCTTAAAAGTTACCTTTTCTTATAAAATTTTGGAGCCTACCCTAAATTTTGCAGCCATGATCTCCAGGCAAAATTTTATTTTATTTTAAATTTATTTTTTGTTCAGGCAAGATTTTTTTTTTTCCTTTTTGTCTTTTTTCGTGACCGGCAATGGATCGCAACCCTCAGTGTCGCGCCCATACCGGACCGGGACCGGCCACGGGATCGCAACCCTCGGTGTTGCTCCCGCCCCTCGCTCAGCCAGTGAGCGGNTTTTAGCACCCTCAAATAAGGAAGTCCCCAAGCTGAGAAATGTTAACTGTTTTATCATAGCATATGTTTATTAATTACCTTTTATAACCAAACAAAACTCTTAAAAGTCACCTTTTCTTATAAAATTTTGGAGCCTGCCCTAAATTTTGCAGCCATGATCTCCAGGCAAAATTTTATTTTATTTTAAATTTATTTTTTGTTCAGGCAAGATTTTAAAGTAACCCAAAAGAGCTCCCTCCCCCAATCTGACCTCAGCCTTACAGGAAAATTTGCTGATAAACATCGTTTTGGGGATCTTGTCATCCTTATCTTTTATCTCAGTTTAGCTCTACTGCAGTAAGATTGTCATTTTCCATAAAGACGTCATTCTAAATCATAAAACTTAGCAATTTATAAACCAACCCAATGTACAATTATACTCTATTGGGGTCTTGCAAAACCATATCAATTTTGAATGTTGGGATCCATGGATTATTCTAGAAATGGCAAAAGCTTTTAGCTTTTTACATGTTTATTTCAAATATCTAAATATTTTGCCTTGATGGGTTCAGTATCACACATTAAAAAAAACACAAACATGGAAAAAAAAGTTTAAATATGATATGTGCATATGGATGTTTTAAAAATTATTTTTAAATTTTGCTCAAAGAAGTCACCTTTTCCGAGTATAGACTTATTTTTTGAGATTTGTCCCCCAAAGTATAAAGTTATTTAGTAACTTTATTTTAAAAATTATTTATTTCAGGGGCCGGCTCGGTGGCGCACTGCGCTAGTGCGCTGCTTGGGAAGTGCGGCGGCGCTCCTGCCGAGGGTTCAGATCCCACATACAGACTGGTTCCCGCTCACTGGCTGAGCGAGGTGCAGGGGCAACACCGAGGGTTGCGATCCCGTTGCTGGTCCCGGTCCGGTACGGGGGCGACACTGAGGGTTGCGATCGTTGCCGGACATGGAAAAAGACAAAAAGGAAAAAAAAATTATTTATTTCAGTAGCTTTATTGAGATAAAATTTATATCACACATAAAATTCACCATTTTTAAGTGTACAATTCACTGGTTGTTAGTATAGTCACAGAGTTGTGCAACTATCACCACTACCTAACTCTAGAACATGTCCATCACCCCCAAAGAAAGCCTGTGCTCATTAGCAATCGCTTCCCATTACCCTCTCCCCTTAGCCCCTGGCAACCACTAATCTACTTTCTGTCTCTACGGTTTTGCCTATTGTAGACATTTTATATAAATGGAATCATAAAATATGTGGCATTTTGTGTCTGGCTCTTTCACTCAGCTTAATGTTTTCAAGGTTCATCCATGTTGTAGAATGTATTAGCATTTCATTCCTTTTTATGGCTGAATAATATTTCATTGCAGGGATATAACACATTTTATTTATCCATTCATGCATTGTTGGACATTTAGTTTGTTTCCTGTTTTTGGTTATTAAGAATAGTACTGCTATGAACATTCACATACAAGGTTTTGTGTATACATATGCTTTGAATTCTCTTGGTTGGTAATTCTATGTTTAACTTTCTGAGGAATTCCAAACTGTTTTCCAAAGTGGTTACACCATTTTGTGCTCACACAAGAAATGTATTAGGATTTCAATTTCTCCACATCCTTGCTAACTCATGTTGTTTTTTAGTTTTTGACTATAGCCATCCTAACAACTGTGAAGTGGTTTTGATTTGCATTTCTCTAATGATTAATGATGTGGAGCATCTTTTCAGGGCTTATTGGCTATTTGTATATCTCCTTTGAAGAAGCATCTATTCAAATACTATACTCATTTTTTAGTTTGAGCTATATGTGTTTTATTGTAATATATAAAGCATTCTTTATATATTCTGGATATTGGATCATTACCAGAAATATGATTCACAAATATTTTCTCCCATTCTGTCTTTTCACTTTATTAAAAAAAAAATCGGTTTGTTTAATGATTAAATATACCTCCTTTTAAAAATTTTATTTTATTTTATTTTCTTGGCAGCTGGCTGGTGCAGGGATCCAAATCCTTGACCTTGGTGTTGTAACACTGCACTCTGACCAACTGAGCTAACCACCCAACCCACTTCATTTTAAAAATTTTGAAATATTCCATGTATACAGCAGACTGTACATAATGCAAAAATAAGATAAAAAGAAAAAATAAAGTGAAAACCTATATATGTACCATGCAGCTTAAGAAAGAGATTACCACCAACACCAATTTCCCCAGTCTCCCAGTCTGCATCTTCCCTCCCATTGCACCCTATTAATTCCCACTAGAGAAAACCACAATACTGAATTTTTTTTTCTTTAAAGATGACTGGTAAGGAGATCTTAACCCTTGACTTGGTGCTGTCAGCACCACTCTCTCTCCCAAGTGAGCTAACCGGCCATCCCTATATGGGATCTGAACCTGTGGCCTTGGTGTTATCAGCACCACACTCTCCCAAGTGAGCCACAGGCCGGCCCACAATACTGAGTTTTATGTTAAGCAAATTTTTCTCCTTTTCATAGTTTTATTATATATGTACAAGTATATATCTCTAAATAATACATTTAGTTTTGAACGTTTTTGAACTTTGTGTTAATGGGATAATACATATGTGTCCTTCTGCAACTTCCTTTTTTGCTCAGTATTTTGTTTGGGGCTGAGATTTATCCATGGTAACAGGTATTGCTGTAGTTCATTCATTTTCATTGCTGTAAAGTATTCCATCATATGAATACATCAGGATGTACTTATCCTTTCTTCTGTCAGTAGACATTTGCATTATTTCCAGGATTTCATAATAGACATAGTGCCTCTGTAAACATTTTTTTTTAACATTCTTTTTGAAGTCTTCTGGGCATGTGGCAAGTTTTTTTAGGGTCACACTTAGGGGTGGAATTTATGGGTAAAAGGCACGCATTATGCATATCTTCAACGTTATTGCATAATGCCAAAACATTTTGCAAAGTAGTCATACCAATTAATTCCTCTCCCACTCAGCTTAGAGTTCTCACTGATCCATTCTTGGCCACAAATGGTATTGAAAGATTTTAATTTTTGCCAATCTGGTGTGTGTAAAATGATAACTCATTTGGTTTGTGTGTGTGTGTGTTAAAATATAGATATAACATAAAATTTGCCATTTTACAATTTTTAAGAGTGCAACTAAGTGGCATTAATTACATTCACAATATTGTGTCACCATCAACATATCTATTTCCAAAACGATTTCATCACCCCAAATAGGAATTCTGTACGCATTAAGCAATAACTCCCCATTCTCCTTTCCTCCAGCCCCTGGTAATCTCTAATCTCTTTTCTGTCTCTAAGAATCTGACAGTGTATTTTAAAGCTCCTGGGCACCAATTTTAATCGCAATTAGTTTACAACACATTTGTCCAACTTAAAAAGCTCCAAGTTAAAAGTTATAATGCATCCATCTATGTAGGCATAAAAACCTTCACTTTTTTTCCTTTAACTAGTTCTGTCCACCCAACCCCAAACACATGACTAGGATTCTGATCATTTTTTTTTTTCCTTTTTGTCTTTTCTCGTGTCCGGCAACGGGATCGCAACCCTCAGTGCTGTGCCCGCACCTCGCTCAGCCAGTGAGCGGGAACCGGTCTGTATGTGGGATCCGAACCCTCAGTGGGAGCGCCGCCATGCTCCCAAGCGGCACACTGTAGCAGTGCGCCACCGGGCCGGCCCGGATTCTGATCATTTTAAAGGAGATCCAGGAGAAGCAGGAAAGAGAGTATGTCCAGAGACGTAGGCAGGAGCCAAGGGCAGGCCCCTCTGCCCGGAAGCAGGCAACACCTGGGGATCTAGGCAGTGGCTTGATACCACAGCAGTAGCTACAGCCACTGTGCAGGTGGCCTGCCAGACATTTGACTGCAGTGTCACAAGGAGAGTCACCAGTGGAGACCAGAAAAGGAAGAGGACATCTCTCTCCTCAAAACCCACTTCAGAGTAATAGAAGAAGCAACTGCTCTACCAGATGACCAGACATCAACATAGAGATGCTAGAAGTACGAAAACCCAAGAAAATATGACACCACTAACAGGATACAGTAATTCTCACATACCAGACCCTATAAAGCAGGAAACACTTGAAATGACTGAAAAAGGATTCTGAGCAGCAATATTAAGTAAAATTGAGATACAAGAAGACTCAGTAAGACAACATAATGAAATGAAAAAAAAAATCCAGGATATGAAGAGGAAATTTACAAAGAGATTAATACCTTAAAAAAGAATGTAGCAGAACTTATGGAACTGAAAGATTCACTCAATGAAATAAAAATCACAGCTTATAGCTTAAGCAGCAGGCTAGAACAAGGAGAAGAAAGAATTGCTTATCTTGAAGATGGCCTTTTTGAAATATCCCACGTAGGCCCCCCCCAAAAAAAAGGATTTTAAAAAATGAAGAGAAACTAAGAGAGCTAGCAGACAACCACAAGTGCACAAACATTTGAAACATGGGTGTTCCAGAAAGGAAGGAGAAAGGAAAAGGCATGGAAAACCTATTCAACAAAATAATAATAGAAAACTTCCCAGGTATAGGGAGAGACATGGACCTTCAGAGCCAAGAGGCTCGAAGATCCCCAAACAGGTTCAACCCCCAAAGGTCCTCTCCCATACACATTATAGTCAAACTGGAAAAGTTCAAAGACAAAGAGAGAATCTTAGAAGAAGCCAGAGAACAGTGTCAAGTCACCTATAAGGGAGCCCAGACTAACAGCAGACTTCTTAACAGGAATTCTACAAGCCAGAAGAAAATGGGATGATATATACAAACTACTAAAGGAAAAAAAACTGCCAGCCAAGAATACTATACCCAGCAAGGCTAGCCTTCAGAAACGAGGGGGAAATAGTCTATTTTCCAGACAAGCAAAAATTGCAGAGTTCACCACCACACAACCAGCCCTACAAGAAATCCTCAAGGAGGTCCTGCATCAGGAATCCGAAAAACAATAACCACTACCATGCATACACAAGAAAGAACAAAACCCACTGGTAGAACAAAAATGCAAATGAGAAAGAGAAAGAAACTACATCTTACCACCACAAAAAGCCATAATGACAATGTAATAGTGACCTTGCTTTATTTCTGACTTTAGTAATTTTGGTCTTTTCTCTTTTTTTCTTCTGACCAAGAAATGGTCAGTCTAAATAAAGGTTTGCAAATTTTGTTGATCTTTTTAATGAATCAACTTTTGGTTTTGCTGATTTTCTGTCTGTTTTTAAATTCCCTATTTCGTATATTTCTGTTGTAATCTTTATTTCCTACTTATATTTGCTTTTGGTTTAGTTTGCTCTTCTATTTCTATTTTTTAAGGTAGAAGTTTACACTACTGATTTGAGATTTTTCTTATTCTTAATACAGGTGTTTACAAGTATAAAATTTCCTCTAAGCACTACATGAGCCCTGAATCTTATAAATTTTGATATGTTGTGCTTTGATTTTTATCTCAAAGTACTCTCTAATTTCCCTGTGATTTTTCTTTTTACCTAATGTTTATTTAGGAGAGTGGTGTTTAATTTCCACACATTTGTGAATTTCCTAAATGTCTTTCTGTTACTGTGGTGAAAGGACATATTTTCTATGATCTTAGTCTTTTAAAATGTATTGACTTGTTTTGTGGGCAAAAATTTAAAATAAAATTAATTAATTAAAGTAGATCCAGAAGGTTAGCTTATGCTGCAAGCTCTCTGTCGGGAAGGGCTTTTTTGATAGTGGGTGGCTGATATCTCACCACACCTTTGTCCCTCTGCCATTTCTGAACATTTTATTTCAAATACATACAATTTGTCTCCACTCTTTAGATCAACGTTGTTTACCTGAGGTCCTGGAATGGCACATGGATAAAATTCAGGAAGTCTGGAAACTTGACTGGGAAAAAAATTACATCTTTATTTTAATTACCCTGGAACTGAAAATTACATTTCTTACATTTAAGCAGAAACCACAGCAGTATTAGCAGCACCTGTCACTCTGCCACCAATAGAAATCAGGAATAAGTTCATAGCACATCTTGGTTGTTGCAGAAACTCTTAAGTATCATTTACATGTGTCATTCTTTGAAATTATAGTAGTTATGAGAGCCGCTGTGAGAGCCTGCAGTTTCAAGTGTTAATAAAGAAGCATGGATGTTACCACATCACAAACTCAAAAAGTATTTTGATTACTTTTCATATTTCATATTTTTCCTTTTTTTTTTTCGTGTCCGGCAACGGATCGCAACCCTCAGTGTCACGCCCGTACCGGACCGGGGACCGGCAACGGGATTGCAAACCTCCGTGCTGCGCCCGCACATCACTCAGCCAGTGAGCGGGAACCGGTCTGTATGTGGGATCCGAACCCTCGGCGAGTATTTCATATTTTGACTGAATTTCAGTATAATTGGTTTCCTTTGCACATCTACACATTTTATTTCATCCATTTTAAGCATTATTCTGAGCAGGCATTGTAGACTCCACCAGACTGCCAAGGGGTCTGAGACACAGAAGAGATTAGGAGCCCCTGGCCTAGAGCCTTTGGGGTGGGTGCTGCGGAAAACTTCCCACCTGCAGGATGGCAGTTTGGGCCACATGCATCTTTTTTCCCTTTCAAAGGATTTTGGGAGAATGATTGAAATCCATTACTCAAAATTTGCTTTAGCACATTGCTTCGCTGTCTCTTAATACCGGGCATAAACAGAAGAGCCCCTCTATGTCCCAGGAAGTTCGCTTCTACCCCAAAGGGGCTTGAACTTGTCTAAGGCATCAGTGCCCACCAGAGGCAACTGTTACAGTATTTCAGTCATCCCTGGTACACCAATTGTTTCCAAAGGACCTTTCCACCTTCAGGGCCATAAAATACCTGGCTTTCCATTTTGATGGGGCAGGCACAGGTGTGCCACCTTCCCCCACCCCCCCACCACCCACACAGTTACCTCGATTCCCACAGGAATGACCTACTTGGAGCAAGCCAGCATTCGGTTTGGAGGCAGCATGTAGAGCTTCTCTCTCCCACTTCTCGGTCTGGCCCGTGGGTTGCTGAGGAAGGGAAAACCCACTCCATGTGGTCAGGCCTGGACACCCTCCCAGAGAGACCCTGTCCCCCCTTGGTTCACCATGGGGCCCTCTGAGACCAAGTCACCCTCAGTCAAGTTCAACAGGCCCACCCTGGACCTGCCTTGGGTCCAGAGCCCCTCCCACGATAGTGTGTCAATAGCAGGGCCTGAGCTCTTTGCTTTGGAGACTTTAGGTAGCCAAAAATTACCCTTCTGTGGCTCATGGAGGGAGACATCTAACCCACGTCCTACCTGAGGGAGAAGCTGGGAGATTTGACAGCAGAGTATTGGATGGGCATGATCCTGAGCTAGACAGAGGATGTCAGGCCCTGGGAGCCCCTTGCTGGAAACAGCAAGATGTCCCTGCCTGTCTCCTAGGCACAGTTGTTCGCTGCAGGCCCTATCAGGTGGAGCCAAGTGGGACCGCAGGGCTTACCTCTCCACCAAGCAAGATCCCCCTGAACCACCCTTGTCCCCCAGCCACTCTGTGGGTGACCTGTTCGCCATCGCTGTTCCCTTCTTCCTCCTCCTCCTCCACTGCCCTGGCCCTGGCCCTTGCCCCTCACCCAGAGTTACCACAGCCCCCCTGGCCCTCTGGTCTCAGTTCCCCACTCCAGTCCACACCCGCCACCCTCCAGTTCCAGGGCCACCTGCCTACAGCACAAAACTGACCATGTCAGCTCCTATTTCTAACTGGCACAGGCTCCCTTGTGCCTTCCCTTTCAAAACAAACTCCCTGGTCTGGCATTCAGGACCCTTGTCCCCTCACTGGTCTCATCTCCCACCTCTCTGCCCCTTGCACCTGTAGCCTCTCACCCCCATGCCATCACTGTCAGCCAGGGCACGTCTGGTTCCAGTGCTCAGCCCAGCCCCTTGTCACTGCCCATTACACTGTGAGGGGCCTGTCTGGCTGCCCACCCAGCTACCCTGTGGACCTGGCCTGGCACAGAGCAGGCATCAGAAATGCTTGTTGAGGAGCAAACAAAACCACCTTGAAAATGCTGCTGCCATCTGTGCAACTACTGTGATTCCTCCAGGGCCCCACCGAGCCTCGGTTTTCTGGAAGCACCGCTTTGAGTGACAGGCCTGAGGGTCTTGCCCTGGTTGCCGCACTGTGGAGAAAGTCCCCTTTTCACTTGACCTCCTGCTGCGGGGCCTTCCTGCCGCATCCCCTGGGATGTCATCTTCTCCTGCTGTTCTCCCCTGAATTCACTTTACCTTAGGAGCACTGTGGGAACAGTGCCCAATTGCCATCCTTAGGAGGGAACAGACCCTCTGCCACGTTCTCATACTCTGGGCCCTCAATTCAGCAAAGGCGACAGCCGTCAGTACCTTTTGCTACCTCCATGCCGGTTCCCGTTCCACACACTCAGCACATAAAGTGGTCTCCAAGGTGGCTGACTTTATCAGGAGGGAAGGACAGGAGGGCCTGAAGGTTGGCACGCTCTGTTCAAGTCTTAACGCCACCCCAAGGCCATTTCTGAACCTTCCCAAGGGGCAAACCCACTGAGGGAGTGAGGATGAAGCCACAGACTTGGGGCAATGTCTGGGCTCAGCTGTCTTGCCGGAGGGGAGGGATCTGTGCAGAGGTCCCTGCTGACTGGGAGACAAAGGCAGCAAAACGGAGCTCTCACCAGCCTCTTCCGTTCCTCTGCCCAGTCTGAGCCTAACCCCAGAGCCCCCTCTGCTCCTGTTGCGGTAGGATGGGGGTTTGCACTTGGCCTGCCATAGACCCCAAACTACTCGGGCATGGGGCAGAGGAGCTCCGGCCACAGCTGAATAGAGATGCTGGAAGCAGGAAGCAGTCTGCTCTTGTATTCCTCCCTCACCATGGTGGCAGCAAGAGGCGCTGCTTGTCCACTTCCTGGTAATTCTCTGTGTGTCAGGGCTGGGTGGCTGCAGCAGCAAAGCCCTGGGAGCCGCCCACTGGTGCCAGTGACCCTCTTATGGGGAAGGGGCTGTAAGTGCCTGAGTTGTAGCCCCGGGAGGTTTAGCATCTGGGGGTCTGAAATATACATCATCGGCCCAGGCCCTGCAAGGGCACTCCTGGGCAGGGGGACCATGGGTCTGTGGGCCCAGGTTGGGGTGCAGAGTCTGGACTGGGGGAGGGGAAGGTGGGCTTTGGCTCAGCAGGAACAAGATCTTTCTCAGAGTGAACACTGCCTGAGGGCTGGGGTGCTTGCTGGTGGTGTCTCCAAGGCCTGGGGACGCGGGAGCCACAGCTGGAGCACTGCCTGAGGGCAGGCGTGGGTGGGGATGGGGGTGGGGGGTTCCTCCAGACCACTTCTAAGTCAGAGTGTATGTCAGAGGTGGGAAATCCAGCCTCTCCACTTGGTCAACTCTTCAAAAGAATAATGTGCAGAAATCCTATCTTGTCACCCTGTCCGCACTGCCAGGCTTCCACTGACCTAAAACCACCCTACTCTCCCAGCCAGGGCACAACTCCTCATCCTGGCATTGAAGGGCCCCTCCGCATCGTTCATGGTGACCGGGGGTGCCCCCTGCTCTCTCATCTCGCCTCTACCTTCCACCGCCCCTCATTGTCGCCCCCACCTCTCTCTCTCGCAGCTCCATTAACCCCCCTCCCCAATCCTTACGCCCCTGGGCGGCCTCCCTGAGCCCTGCTCTTGGACCCAGCGCAGACAGGGAGTCCCTCCGCTGTGTCCCCTACGACAGAGCTGGCCGGGGGCCCTGCGTGTGGCTGCCCGGCAGGCAGTCGCTGAGCCGAAGGAGCCGCCCTCCCCGCGGTGCCCGAGGCTGGGGCAGGAGAAAGGACGACAGGAAGGCCGGGTGCAGTCCCTAAAACAGGCTCTTTAATAACACGCATGTCTTCACTGAAGAGCTTCGCGGTTCGCGCCCGGCGCGGGCGGCGGCGCTAGTAGAAGGAGTACTGGTTCTCGACGGCGCGCGCGCGGCCGGCCGCGGGCTCTGGGGGCTCGTCGGCGGCGGCGGCGGCC
>NW_007726275.1:426276-437429 GCF_000696425.1 Galeopterus variegatus | reverse complement strand
TGCCGGGCGAGGGCCCCGGCTCTGCAACGGGAGGGCGGCGGGCTCGGCGGGGGCACGCGGGTACGGAGCCCCCGAGACGGAGGGCGCGGCCGGGGCCCCACGGGAGCCGGGGCCCGGGGCGGGGTGTCCTCCTCGGATACCGAATGGGCATGGCGGATGCGGGACACCCCGGTTGTCCCCACGACGCCTCCTTCTCAACAGCTCTGCGCTGAACCCCGGCTGCGTGGAACTGAGCGCCCTCCGCTCCCTTTGCCGGGAATCCTTCCGGACCGGGACGCCATGGGGCTGCCACTTCTGCCTCCATTCCTGATGGCCCCGATTGGCTGGGGTTGGGGGCACGCCTGAGACTATGGGCCTGAAGACCTGATCATCCCACCCGCTAGCTATGCTGGGTGGCCGTCTGTCTTTCTGAGCTGTCACGCCGGCCAGGTGGGGGCGTCTTACCTGGTGGGGGGCCCTGGGCCCGCACATAGCTGCGTAGGGTGATGTCGGCGGAGCCCCCTGACTCCAGTGGGATGGGGTGGGTATGGAAGTGGCGGAGCATGTCAAGCACTGACTGGAACCACAAGTGCTGTACGTGGCACTGGCCGTGGCCATTCAGGGACAGGCGTAGATGCTGTGGGCACAGGCGGGTGTGGTCAGTGGCCGGGTCCTGGGCTGGCCAACTGCTTGGCAAGTGCTTCTGGGAGTTGGTGGGAGGACTAAGTCTCATAAAGGCCACTATGTATGTGTCAGACCCAAGGACCTCTAACCCATGAGCACCATCTGCGGGTAGGGTCACTCTTGTGGTGGGGGTGGGGAACGGAGGGCAACAGAGCCAAGCTGCGACTTGCCCCAGCGGGGAGCATCCACACTGTGCCTGGGCCCTTGCCCTTCACACCCCTCCCCCCCAGGCCCCTGAAAGCCCCAGAAGGGAGGGATTACTGCACCCATATTAGAGATGGGGAAACTAAGGCCCAGGGAGGGGAAGTGACATGCCCATAGTCACAGAGTACAGAGCTAGGAAGAGAACTAGTGTTTGTGTGATTCCCCCAGCCCAGGAGGCATGGGGTCTGCCTTCTGGCTCCTGCAGAGCCAAAGCCCAGAGGAATGACTGCATGTGCTCCTCACCTGTGCAGCAGTGGCAGCACCTGGAGCACATACAGCAGGGCTGCTTCCTCTCTGGGTCTCCAGGGCCCACATGAGGTAGGAGCTTCAGAATGGGAAGCCATAGGCCTGTGGTCTCTAGTGGTGAGCCACAGGTCTCTGGCTTAGTCCCGTTTTGCTCAACACATGTCCCACAGGAGGAAAAGTGACTGTCTCTGGGTGTGTGTGGCAAGAGAGAAGGTGACAGGAGAGAGAGGTCTTAGGGTATGCGCATGGCCCCAGGCCCAGGAGGGGGAGCTGGCCTAGCCACTACATAAAGGACAGAGAAGCCCCTAGTGTGGGGTGGGGGAGGTGGCCCCATGAGTGAGTTCTGCCACTCAGCAGGGTGAGAAGTTGCCAGGGACAGTGTGAGCAGACCTGGGCAGCATGAGTGGCAGCCCGGGGCAGGGACTCAGCTAAGAGGAGCAGCATAGTGGGGTCCCACTGCAGCCTCCTATCTGGGCCCGCCTTTGGGTGCAGAGGCCCAGGGCAGAGCTGGGCACCAGGGGTGGGTGGAAGCAAGGCAGGTGCATCTCAATCTTCTGGAAAACATTCCAGGCATTTAGGATCTGAAGGTGAAAAGAGCTGCCTCTGGGGAGGTAGTAATCTTCTCTCCCAGGAAATGTGAAAGCAGGAGGTGAGGGTTCCTGTACCCTACACTAACTTATCACACCCTGGGCAGTCACCTCCACCCTGGGAGAACAGCAGCTGGGCAAGAGGTGAGGGGCAGGTTCAAGGTTGGGTTTTGTCCCAGGAAGGAGAGGAACTGCCCGCCTCCCTTGCTCCCTGCGCCATGCCTGATGGTGGGTCGGGCACCATCCTAGCCTTTGGCTTGAGCACGAGTCAGATCCAGGCCCTCGGGGGAAGCGGCGTGGGATGGTGCTGGCCAAGAAGTAAACTGTGAGCCACCAGGGACAGCATTAAGTGCCCGGCTGCTGGAGGAATTGGTAAGGGTGGCTGTTTTCCAAGGAGGTGTCCCGGGGGAGGTGCTGCCTCTTTCAAGGTGGGGCCAATGCTGCCAAGGACAGAGGCCCAGGGAGCCCTTGGGGGGCCTGTGCTGGGCCAGCTGGGGGCTAGGGCAGCAGGGGGTCCTGCACACAGACACTGATCACCAGCTGCAGGAGTTCTGGGGCGCCCCTTCCTCCAGTGAAGGCTGATGGGAAATCGTGTCCCAGGAGGGTGTGTCCTTACTGGAAACATGGGACCGGGGGGAGGGGCACTGAGGTTTCTTCCCACATTGCCACCCCCCAAATTGGCTTTTGTGTTACATTTCCCTTTGCACCGTAGGTCATTATAGCACAGTTCTCTGCCTTGCGAGCACGCCACCTGGGGCACCGTCACGCCCTCTCATTCTGGGCCCTGTCCTGGTCACCCTTCTCACCCGTCTTCACCTCAACAATTCTCCCTCTACTACATGTCTCAGATCAAGGTCCCCTCCAACTCTGACCCCTCAGCCTGTGTGGCCCCCTGCCCAGCCCAGCTCCTCCTCTCCCGCCTGGCTTTCTAAGCCCTATGTGTTTCCCTCCTTTGTCCCTTGTCTGAGCACAGGTCTGGCCCAGAGCTGGGGCCCAGGAAGCTGGTGAACTGATCTGAACAGGCAAAAAGAGGGGCTATCTGGGGGTGTGTGGGGGAGGAGGTGTCATTCTGAGAGCCTCAGGTGACCCCAGCCCTGCACTGTGGTAGCTCTAGGTGGAGACCCTCAGAGGCCCCAGTGTTATGTGATCCCCAATGCACAGGATCCGAAAGGACTTGCAAAGTTAGGTTCTCAGAGGGCCTGGCCTTCTGTTGGCTTTGCCACTAGTAGGTGGCTTCCCCATCTGGAGAACAGAGAGGCCTGGTTAGGGCTGATTGCCACCCCTCAGAGAGATGTGGGAAGGATGCAGGTGATTCAAGGAGTGTGGCCAGGGACAGGCCTGGCCTATGGGAAATCAGGTCACACGTATGCCCATGCAGCCTGCTCCCGGGGCATGGCCTCAGGACTGGGCCACCTCAGTCTCCTCCCCCCAGGGCTGGTCACTCCACTCTGTGATCCCCCTCCCCCATGCATACTTGCCTTGGCCTTGCCCTGGAAGTTGAAGGTCAGCACGTACTCCCCAGGCCGAGTCTCACTTTGGCGGATCACAAAGAGGCCGTGGCTTCGGGGCCCGCCCGCCAGCACCAGCTGAGCTGCCTTGACCCGTGACAGTGTCCCGTGGAACCAGGGGTAGTCAGCGAGCTCCAGCTCGTGCTCGGCCTCGGGATCGGGCTCTGCTCCCTCCTCCTCTGGAGAGGGGATGACAGTGTGAGGGGTGCAGGAGGAAGGAGAGAAGGGGCAATAAATAAATGAGAGAAGAGAGACAGCATCTTGGCTTTTTACACGTGAAATGTTGCTTGAATAATTTTATAACTAGGCAGGAAGCTGACCCAACTCATTAGTTAAGCATATGAGATAAATTAAGGTGCAGAGAGGGGAAGGATTATCCTGGGGTCACTCTGTAAGTCAGCAGCAAGCCTGAGAACAAATCAAGTCTCCTGTCCCAACCCCTGGTTCCAACCCTCTGCACCCCTTTCAATTCTGTATTGAAACCAGGTCCAGCGGGAAGGGTCGGGACCCCAGACTGGCCTACAAAAGCCAGAATTACTGTGGAGTTGTGTGAAGGACCCAGTGGGATGATATGTCACACCTTCTGGGGCTCAGCAAGGGCTCTGGAGGGAGCCCATGGTGGGGGTGGGGGCCCAGGAGAGAAGGGGCAGGGAGAGCAGGCTGTCCCACTGGCACCTGTGTTATTGCTGTCACCACCACTGCCACTGCCACCCGGGGACTCCAGGCTCTGTAGGAAGGTCTCCAGTGGGACATGGATCAGGGACTCTCCGAGGGTATCTCGAGCTCGGCTGTGTGGTGCTGTCACCACAGCACCCACAGATGCCACTGTCTCTGGGGGCCGGGGCAGGTCTGCTGCTGGGGAAATGGCAGGTAAGAAGCATGTCCTTTTATCTCTCTACCCCAAGTGTTCACCCCCCCCAACCCTGTCGCCACTACTCCGGCCAGCTCTGCCCCCACCTACCATCTGTCAGGAGCTCACAGCTGCAGGAGGCCACGTGGCTGGCCAGACAGCCTCCTCCGGGACAGGAGAGCTCAGCATCTTCCTCACTGTCCCTGTGGAGGTGAGAAAGCACAACTGTGTCCTGATAAGCAGCTCAGCCCCGGACCACAGGCTGCTCATGGAGAAGGCAGTGGCTGCCAGTCCCAGGACCAGCATCAGCCCTATCCTGCCCTCTGCTCACCTGGAGCTCTCTGGCCTCCATGTCCCTCTGTCCCACCCTCAGCGGCTCTTTGGCCAGCGTGTGAGTGACTGGGCCATGCAGAGAGGCCTCCAAGTGTGTACAGTTCCCCTGAGGCCACATGACCCCTGCCCACTAACCCTGAAGGGCTGCCCCCTCCTGGCCCCATGGAGGTCCTCAAATGGTAAGAGGGGCGTGGTGGTGGGCAGGGCCTGGGCAGCTCCCCTCCCTGCCCAGGGCCTTTGTCTCCCCATCTGCGACACGAGGTGTCTGGGACCCTGCCAGCTCTAAAATTCTGCAAAGTGAGGTTCACCTTCACAGGAGCTGGGGAAGGAGTCTGCAGAGCAGATGGTCAGGAGGGTGGCAGGGGAGGAATTATGACCACTTTGGGGATGGGGCCTGGGAGGCGCCAGGACTTTAATTGTGCTTCCTTAAATGAAGCTGTTAATTAGAAAGCAGCAGCCCCTCCCCCTGGGGCTTGGCTCACCCCATTAGACAGAAAGCGGCTGCCAAATGCTCAGCCTGCTGGCCTGCCTGCCCCTCCTACTCCTGGCCTCGGGATCTCTCCTGGACTGTGGCGCCAACCTCCCTGCTGCTCTTCCTGTACATGGCTGACCTGAACTGCCCTCTGCCTATTACTAGCCATGGCTCTCCCCTACCCCTGACCTACCAACGTTCTGAGCTCTCATCAAAATCCCTCCTCACCATCTACCCAGAAAGGCGTGATGTTCCCTGCAAGCCCCAGCTCTTGTGCAGTTCCACACCTTCTGATGGGCTGTCCTATGCCCTCCCCTCCCCCCGGCCTGGCTCAGGCCTGCTCTTTAAGTCTCAGATTAGGAGAGCCCCTCCACCAGCTCGCCTTCCCTAAGCCTCCATCTCCCAGTGGTCTGAGGCTCCCCTGCGGGTGAGGACAAGACTTGCTCCAACTTCCTTCCAGAGCCTGTTGGGGGTGGGATGGGGGTACAGGCCATCCTTGCCAGCACCGACCTGGGTAGGACAGCAGTGAGAAAAGCCCGTTTCTGGAGCTCAGGAAGCTGCTCCCTTTGAGGGCTGGACCAAGGGCACACCCCGGCCTGTCCACCCATTCTAGGGCCACCTGGGCACTCACCCGGGGTCCACGCAGCCCTGGATGTCAGCCACCCACGAGTGCTTCTGCAGTGAGTCGATGGTTTCCAGGATATACTCGGCTCCATTCTCCACCTGGGGAGGAGGGGTGGAGGGAGTCCAGACCACAGTCAGCACTCCAACCTCCTCCACCCTCAGCAGGGGGGCTCCAGACCCCAGCACGAATGGCCAGAATGGCTCCAGTGGCTCATCCTACCCCTTTTATCAGTGCTCGAGGGTGTGAGCGGCAGGGAAGATAGTGGGGTCACCACTGGGCACACTCCAAACCAAGGCCAGGGTCCCGGGGTGAAACCTGCAGTCCACACTCTCAGCAGCCCCTCCCTCCTGAACCTACCACTGGAGGTGACATCCAGACCCCCCGACCTCAGGTCCTCAGGCCCTGGAGATGCAGCCTCTAAGGAAGCCATAGTGTCTGGGGGAGGGATGGGTGGCCTAGCACCCCCATCCCGTGACCTCGCAGCCCAGAGAAGGAGTTCAAGTCAAGCAGAGAGGCCAGCCGACCCAGCACACTGAGTTGAGTGGTCATATGCCTTAGTGCCTGGGACTGTACCACTGTGGCCTTGACCTGGGATAAGCAGCCATCAAAGGGGTAGAGAGTAGGAGAACACAGCTGCTGGGGCCAGGCCAGTGTAATCCGACACTACGTTATCTGATAAACTCCTCCCCACGCCTTGTGAGGGAGGCGATGTGTTACCCCCATTTTATAGAAGAGAAGACTGAGGGTCAGAGAGGCCAAGTAACTCGCTCTAAGTCACACAAGAAGCCAGTGGCAGTGCTGGGACCTGAACCCAGGTCTCCGGGATGCCCAGGCACAGGGCTCTCAGCTTTCTGTCACGCACCTCTGTCAAAATGCAGTTATTAGGGGAGGAGGTTTGTGAGGGGGGAGGAGAAGTGGTGGACTAACACGTGCAAAACTGCGCTATCTATCCTAAGTGAATCATTGCGCAGCATACACATGCACTGAAAAGATACACTGTACCCCACAAATGTGTACAAATAAATGTTAAAATTAAAAAAAATGCATTTGTTGAACTCAGCATCTCAGCTGGGAGGGTCCTTGGAGACCATCTTTAATGCCTCTCTGAACAGATGGGGAAACTGAGGCCATGAGTAGGGCTGGCAGATGAGCTCCTCTGCCTGGGCTCCTGAGCACCAGCAGCATCGTGGCCACCCAGCAGATGAGAATGCCAGGTGGGCAGGGGCTATGTCCTCAGTCCCTGCCTGGAGTGACTCAGGGTATGGGACTGGCAAATGTTTGCTAAACAAATAAGTGAGTTTGTGACTAAACAAATAGGGACCAGTAAAAACATAAACCCAACCAGGAGCCTGGGGAAGAGGGTGGGGGCTTCATGCAGCTTTGAGTAGGCAGCACCAGGCCTCTCTGGGGACTTTGCCTCACAAACACCCTCTTATCCTCAAGGAGGCACAGGGACCACAGTGCTGGCAGCCTGGAGCCATGTCCTCAGCAGTCCCAGCAGGCCACCCCAGTGATGTGTGGCCTGGGAAAAGGATGGGCTGCCCCCACACCCACCGGGGTGCCTCCTTGCCCATCCTCAGTGCCTTTGTGCCTACTGTGGGACCCAGCCGGTTCCCACACTCCAGTGCCCTGAAATGGGAACATTTACATAACTGCTGCAGTCTGGTCACCAGTTCCTGCCCATGGGGTGGGTGTGTGCTAGCTCCAGCGGGGGAAGGGAGAGGAGGAAGTGAAACTCTGATGAGCTTCACCCAGACCCAGGAGGAAATGGGAACAAGAGCCCAGATGGGAGATGACACCCGGGGCACATAGCTCTCAAGCCCAGACTCGGATTCAGGTCCTAGCTATGTGCTGAACAGATGTCGTGGAGTCCTGGGATACCCCTGCCCCACCAGGACCCCCTCCCCACTGCCCTGCTGCTGGCTGGGAACTGGAGCCAGGGGTGTGGCCTCACCTTGAGCACGAAGGTGTTGTCCTTCTCTGGCATCTCCAGGGGCATGGTGGTGCGGACCTCGATGATGGCTGAGAGGGGGATGCTGACCTTGGGCCTGGAGGCCTGGGAGGCCAGAGGAAGGGGCAGTGAGAGAGTGGCCCCAGGGCCTCCGGATACCCTCTCCACCCTTCCCTGCTTCCAAGTGTCAGAGCAGCCCTCAGCTTAGACTGCTATGGACGCCCTGGCACAGAGGTGTTCTATTCCCCATCTCACAGATGAGGAAGTTGAGGGAGCAGTTTCTGAAAAACAAAGGGACCTTTTCCTATAGTCACACAGTAAGCCAAGGACAGAACTGGGGTTGACATCTGAGTCTTCTACCTCCAAGACTTGAGGGGTGAAGCCCTCCCAGGCTGCCCTCTGCCCAGGGCACCCAACAGATCTGTGGTTTTCACATTTTTGACCTTGACCTCGGTAGGAAATACATTTGACATTGTGGCCCAGTACACACATACATAGGTAAAAATACCTATGAAACAAACGTTCCGTCAGACTATATTTACCCTTATTGTGTGTGCTGGAGTGTGCTATTTTCTATTCTATTCTAGTTCATTAAAAAAAAAATGCTGGTCTTCCGCTTCAGACTAGACTTTCCAGAACAGGGCTGTGGAGTAGTCAGGGTCTTGTCACCAGGTGTGGGTAAAAAGGACTAGTGTTCCCAACAATGCTGCAGGGTGTAGCGAAGGTGAGCTGGCAGGGTTCCCTGGGAGGGCCACTCTGGGCCTGGCCCTACTTGCTCCGCCCTGAAGCTCCCAGCCACAGCCCTGAGGCCCCCTGGAGTTGGCCTAAGACTGGGATTCCCGGCAGGGTTCGGGCTCTGGGACAGGGAATTTCTTAGGAGGAAAAGGAAGTGCTGCACATTTGGCGGGCACGTGGGTGGGAATTCCTGGCAGCACTGGCCACCATCCAGCAGGCATGGGGCTGGGCTTGGCACAGAGATGAGGTGCTGGCTGACCATGGTGTGAGGCCAGCAATCCTGGGCCAGGTAGAGCAGACACAGGACTGCAGTGATGGCCTGGACTGGGACCTTCAGCTGGGCACCTGCTGGCTGGAGGTGCTGTGGTTCCTCCACCATCTGTTGAACACTTATGCAGCCCAAGCATCACCTCCTTGAGGCTCCAGAACATCCAGCCCTCCCCCCATTAAAGTCTGCATCCAGTGCTGCAAGTGCTGGTTTCCTGGCAGCTCCCCAGTGGAGGCAGCCAGCCTCCTTGCTCCTTGGGTCCCCACGGCTGGCCTGCCACAGGCCATGAATGGACCTGGGGTTCAGGAGACTCTTCCTGCAGGGGTGAGGGAGCTGGAAACTGGAGACCTGACTCATGGGGCTCTGACATCAAGGGCTGTGTGGTGGGAAAGTCCACGGCTCCCCAGAGATGGCCCCGAGCCCGTAGACCCCAAGCTCCCAGCTGCTCCAAGAGTGCAGCTAGGGCTCCAGCAGGCGAGGGGAGATCTGGACTGTGGGTGGATGAACAGGAAGTGGGGTGGGGTCAGCAGGGGTGACCCGTGGGGCTCATGCACCCTGGGAGCTGCTCTCCTGGGAATAGACACATTTGGGAAACCCAACCTGATCCACTCTCTCACCTGGATCACCCCTGAATACTTCCACATACCCCAACACTTGCATGGAAACAGGCTCTGAAGCCAGATCAGGGGGAAGGAACCCACCAGCCTTCCCCAGAGGTTGGGGAAGGGCCAGTGACCCCGCAGGCACCCTGTTGTCTGCATCAGTGGTTAAAGGGTAATGCGGGGACAAAGGAGAGGGCACCAGCTGCCGCGCCCTCTCCCCTGAGGGCGGCATACACCGCTATTTACAGACAGGCAGCTGTGACTGCCACTCAGGGCTGGAGGCGGTAGAGCCCTGGGCCTCTGCCCCTGCCCTTTGGGTGACCCCGAGTAAGCCCCACCCCTCATGGGGCTCAGTCTCCCTGTCTGACAAGGAGTGGAGTTGGGCTTAGCAGTCTATGATTTCTCTTAGGGACCGAAGGGTGGGGGGGCTTCAGTGGTGAAAAGCTCTTGGGAAATCTGGGAGGTCTGGGACTTGGAGGGAAAGTCTTCAGAGAGTAGGTGTGTTCCTGGGAAGCCACTTCTCCAGGGCCCATGTGGAGAGAGCCAAGAGGCTCAGGGTGACTGAGAGGGCACCTGGGACAGAGTGCACCTGAGGTGGGTGGGGGACTAGGTGGTTCTTGGGGGTACTGCCAGCTGCTCCTCTGGCACGCCCTCCCACCTGCTCAAACCTCTCAGTGCACAGGGGGTGCCCACCTCCATGCTCCTTTCATTCTCAGGACCACCAGGGTAGTGAGTATAATTAGCTCAGTTCTGCCACCCACCTGCTGTGACTTTGGGCAGGCCACATCCCCTCTCTGAGTAGTCATTAGTGTTCTCTTCTGTGACCTGGGGACCATGTGCTCACCTTGCCAGGGTCCCAGGAGGACGAGAGTTTGTATGAGCAACTGCCCACCAGGCTGAGGGCTGGACAAACGGTGCGCTCTCAGAAAGGGGGTGCTACTGTTAACAGCTACCAGGGTACTTCGAAACGTTTGTGGAAAGATTGGTATTATCTTTCAATTCTATCTTCCCACGGACTTTATTTTTTTCTTTTTTTTAAAAAAGATGACCGGTAAGAGGACCTCAACCCTTCACTTGGTGTTGTCAGCACCACGCTCTCCCAAGTGAGCCTCGGGCTGGCCCTTCCATAAACTTTATGAAGTACCCTCGTATTCCCACTTTCCAAACAAGGCAGTTTTGCCATCCTCCAGAAGACCGAAGTGCCC
Organism: Galeopterus variegatus; assembly: GCF_000696425.1. NCBI lineage: Eukaryota > Metazoa > Chordata > Mammalia > Dermoptera > Cynocephalidae > Galeopterus > Galeopterus variegatus. Next base: position 427,180 of record NW_007726275.1, on the reverse strand, counting down.
CAGGGTTCTGATGGCCCGCCCCCAAGAGGGGGAGGGGCCAGCGCACTCAGGTGAGCAGCCTCGCTGGTGACAGCCAGAAAGAAGCCTAGCTTTTCCCTGGCTGGAGGGGCCACCCGGGCAGCGGCTGCACTGGAGCCTGGCACAGACCTCCCCAAGAGTGTACCACTGTCACTCCCTGCCCTCCTCCCCGCAGGCCTCAGCCCTGGGGCCCCAGCTGAGGAGGAGGAAAGGAGGGCAGGCCCCGGCTCCTGCAGAACACCCCAGCAGTGCCTCGGAACCCTCGCGCACTCAGAGCCTGCCTTCCACTTCGCAGAGGGAGAAACGGGATTGAAGGGGCGACTTGTCCATGAGCTAAGCCCACCTACCAGGCTCCTGACACCACGTGCTCCATCCCGTCAACCAGAATAAGCGATGCAGCTGTGCCCACGCGCCAGGTGGGGGGAGGAACTCACCTTGGGGGGCACGAAGAACTCCAGGCGGAAGCGCTCGCCGGCCACCGCCCTGCGCAGGAGCAGGCGGCACTTCTGCCACTGGGCGGCGCCCCCCGGGCCCGCGGCTGCGTCGTCGGCCACCATGAAGCGCAGTGCGCCCTCACGTTGGATATCCACCAGCTCCACCTTGGCCGCCAGCGTCCGCGACAGCCGCAGGCGCCTCGTCCACTTGTCGCGCGGCTCGGCCAGGGGTTCCGTGGCGCGCGGGGCGGCGTCGGGCTCGGGCGAGGCGCGCCGGTGCCACATGTCACGCACGCCGTCCACAACGCACAGGCTCATGTTGCGCAGTGAGAAGCCCTTGCGGACGCGGGCCTTGGTTGTCGTGTGCGCCGACACGTCATCCGAGCTCCGCGAGTGGCCGTAGGCCGCCGCCTTGAGGGCTGCGGTCCCCGCCGGCTCTGGCTCCATGGCGT
>NW_007726275.1:416006-426029 GCF_000696425.1 Galeopterus variegatus | reverse complement strand
GCGATCGGCTGCCCCCCGCGACGCTGGCCCAGCCACCAGCACGCGGCGCACCTCCTCACCAAAGACGTCCAGGAAGTTGACGGCGAAGTGGTGGGAGAAGGAGGCCCCGGCGTCGGGGGTGTCGTAGGCCGGGTTGTCTCGCAGGAAGCGGCAGAACTTGTGCGCGAAGTCCACGGCGGCCGCCTGTGCGTGCAGCTCGCAGAACTGCCGCCAGTCCGGGACGGGGACCGGGGCGGCGGCGGGGCCGGGGGCGGCACCATTCATGGCTCCCGTCCCATGGCAGCCCCCTGCGGCTGAGGGTGAGAAGAGTGCACGGTGACTTTGGGACCTCTGAGCAGTGTGCCCCCGTCCACTCCCTCTGGCTCCCTGGGACTCTGTGTGCATGTTAAGGGCCGAAGCACGTGGCCTTCCGAGCAGCGTGGATATGTGACAGGAAGCCAACTGCAGAGGCAGGGGTGGTGTCTGCAGCAGGGGAGCCCCCGCGTTCATTCTCTTCCCGAACAGCAGCCTCAGGGAACCCCAAGGCCACTCTTGGGGCTGGCAGAGTAGGCTGGGATGACAGATGGCTTTAAGTGGGGTCCCCATGAGCTTCAGTGACCTTACTTTTCTCAGTAACTTCTTCTGATAGCCCCCAAAGCCTAGCGGACCAGAAGAAGTCACATGCAATCCAGTTGGCTCTGTTTCTGAGACAGGCAGAGAGCCCAACCTCTCCTCCACTCCTCCCCATCCAGCCTGCTGTGTCCCAGGACCCACATGACCCCTTCTGTTGCCTGCAGTACTTCAGCAGCTTCTTCACGGGGTCCCTGGTCCTGACTTCACCCCCCCACCTTAACTCTAACACCCCCACCCCCCACCCCCGGTTAAGTCTGTTCTCCACCCAGGAGCCCAATCATCATTTCTAAAACACAAGACAGATCAGGTCCCTCCTCTGGCCAAAATCCTGAAATGGCTCTCATTACACTTGGAGTAAAAGCCAAAGTCCTACCCACAGCCCCCAAGGCCTGACACAGTGTGCCTCCATTTACCTCTCCAGGCTTATCTCCTGCCACTCTCCCCTGGCTGCACCTGCCTCCTTGCCCTTCCAGAAGCGTGCCAGCTGCATTCCCACCTCAGGGCCTTTGCATAAGCCTGGATGCCTTTCCCCCACCCTCCCTCGCCTCCTTCAGGTTTCTGCTCAAACATTGTCTTGTCCGACAGCCTTCCCTGACCTCGCTACTGAGAATCATAAATGCTCCCTCTCCACCCTGTGCCACGTGTGCTCTGTGCCCGCTGCCTGCTTTCTTTCCTCCATTGTGCATGCCGCTGCTGGCCGTAGCATACATGTACTTGCTCAGGAGTGTGTCCTCCTCTGCCCCTTCCCCGAGAATGCCAGTCTCACAAGGTGGGGGTTTTGACAGTCCTAAGTGGCTATGTCACCTGTGCCTGGCATACGGCAGGTGCTCAGTAAACACTGAATGAACAAAATGAATATGGTTGGCACACCAGGCTTGTCCCAGCAGGGTAAGGACACACAGCTTGTGAGTGACAAGGCAGGTCCAGGATTCTCACCCGGGTCTGCATTACTCCAGGACTCAGGGGTCACCCCCACTGTGGATCAAGTAGAACAGTTTTTTGTACTAGCATTGAAAGCCCTGCTTCTTCAGGACTTCCTTCTGTCACAGAGGCCCGCACACTGGCATTCCCGCCTTCTGGAATCCTGTTCCTTCCAGTGCTCCCATCCACATCTGACCTTCTTGAAAAGGCCCCAACCCAGGAATCCCTGTTGCCTCCTCCCCAGCTTCCTAGTCCTTATTCCCGGCCCCTCCATCCTTCACCACTCTGGATGGCTAAACATGATGTGTGTCCAGTCAGTCAGTTGGGGGCCTTGTCTCCTCATCCTCCGAGGTGGCTGTCACCCCTAGGGGGACAGGCCCAGCTTGCTGTGTGCATGTCCCCCCCATCCTGGCCAGGGTGAAAATGACCAGTGGAGAATGAATGGGGTGATATAGCCCTGCCCTGGGGAGCCCCTGTCTGAGGGGGCCGGCCCAGTGTTAGGGGAGAAGGGATCATCCTTCCAAGGAACTGAGGTGGAGGGTTGTGCCCTCACCTGCCCTCCCAGGCTCCCATGTTTCCTGGCATGCCCTTCCCTCACGGCTGCCGGGAGCACCGTCTCATCTCTCCTCTGGGAGGCAAACCCTGTAATTAAACACCAGGTAAAAATAGCCGCCCCACTTCTGTGAACTGATCTGCTCACAGGGACTCTGGGCCATAGGGCACCCATGGGGATTCCCTTTCCTTGGGGCAACTTTGGCCATCAATCTGCAGTCCCTCACAGGACAGCTCCCGGGAGGAAACAGGACCACCCGATGAGGCCACATAGCACTGAGGACAGGTTTCCAAACCAGCTGGTCTCCTCTGAGACCCTGCTCTAGTATGGCGGTGGGGGGCACCAGGGGTGGAGGTGGGAAATAAGGTGTGTGTGGGGGGCCTGTGTTGGGCTTCATGTCTGCACAGGGCAGGAAAAGGGTGCTGCGGGCCTGAGCAATGACTTGGAGGCAGAGCGTATCAGGACAATTGGGGGTTACAGGGTGCTGGTGTTCAGAGTCCACGAGGGTAGGGAGAGAATACGGGCTGAGGCACCATGAGTTTTGCTCATGCCTGACCTTTCCTGCCCTGCTGTTCCTCCCCTTTTCACCTAACTCCTACTCACCCTTCAATAATTAATGTATGGGCCACCTCCTCCAGGAAGCCTTCCCTGAGCTCCCCCCTCTCCCCTGCCCAGGCTGGCACAGGCATCTCTTCTGATCAAACATAGTCCCCTCCCATACGTCCCTCTAGCAAGTTGCCAGGTGCAGGGTGCTTTAAGTGTCTGTTTCCATGTCTGTCTCCCCATGTGCCACAGCCACTCCTCAGGGGCAGAAAGCAGGCCTGAGTCAAATCCCAGGCTCTTGGCACTTGCTCCTTCCCCTGGGGGTGGAGGCAGGAATACACCTGCTGCCACCGCCACTGCCACCACCATCATCACCACCACCACCACCATCACCTCGGCCTCCAGAGAAGGTGGAGAGCCCAGGCCAAGGCCTTAGCCTGACCTGGGGGTGTGGCATTTCCTGGAGTGGGGGTCGGGCTGCAGCTAAGCCCATTAGGTCCTATTCCTATGCTCCAAGCTCACTTATCCAGCAGGACAGTTCTCCGTACAGTGGCCACCTCTCCCCCTGTACCACTGGGGTCACTAGGGGGATCAGAATGGGTGACATGGCAGCCTGGGAAGGCAAGGCAGAGATGCCCCTGTGTGAGATAATTGTGCCCCCACATGGGGCAGGCAGGAAGTCAGCCCCAGTGCTGGGTTCTCAGGCATCAATCCCTGTCCCTCCCCACTCTTCCTGCTGGCTGGGAAAACCTGGTGTGACCTCCCCTCCCCAACCCTGATGGCTGGCTAGGAGCCCAAGGGCCTGATGCCTGGCACAGCAGCTCTCAGTGTCCCTTGGGACCAGCCCAGGCCACACAGAAGAAACAGGGGATGAGCAGCCAGAGGTAAGGGTCACCAAGCAGCAGGGCCAGCAGGGCACCCCACACCTAATCACAGATGGAGAGACTGAGGCCCAGACAAGGCTCTCTGTAGAGGGGAGGCTGTAAGCCACGGGGAAGAAAGCCCAGCCAGGGCAGGGGCAGGGGTATGCTGTCCCCTACTGCCCTTGGGGCCAGAACTGGGGAGGTGACCAAATACAATGACTTTGTCTGACCTGGGTGCAAGGCCTGACCCCTTTGATTTCCCGAGTGACACTGACCACACCCCAAACCTCTGCACCTCACTTCAAAAATGAAAATGAGGACCACCCTCCCTGGAAGGATGGCACAGGAAGTGGTCTGTGCAATATTACAGTCCGTGTGCAGTACAGGGCAGGGCCAGGGCTCCCCTAATTTCTGGATGGGGCCAGCCCACTCCAGGGATCAGGCAGTGCCCTGACAACCAGACAGAGCCCTGTGTCATTGTGCAGGTGACCACGGATCCAGATGTGAGAAAAGTAGGGCCTGAGGGGGAGGGGACCACAGTGGACCACCTCACCCCTGCCCCCACTGCCCAGCTGGTCTGGAAGGTTTATGAATTGAATCCAGCAGGCCTCAGGCTCTTCCTCCTCCAGTAGCTCCTTGTGGGTCCCTACCTCTGTCTCTGCCTGTGTCATTCTCCTGCCTGGACCATCCTTCTCACTCATCCAATAATTCAAATTCCCCTTGTGTTTTAGACTGTATAGAACCCTCTCTTCTTCCACTGACCCTCCACCCTGAGCTCCCATCATCCCTGTGGGCCTTGACCCTCTTGTTTCTGTGGTCAGCATTCCAGCTGTCCCACTGTGGCCCTAGGATGCCAGAAAAGACCCGCAGATCAGATCAGTGCTGGCACGGTGAGATCTGGGCTGAATTTTGGGCTAGGTCCTCGGTCTCCTGGGGCCTCAGCTTCCCCATCAGAAAAAAGGGTGCTGGAACAGTGGACTGTAGGGGCCCCTCATTCAAATGCATTAGCAATGGCCCTTGGACACTGAAGACTGGGGCCCAGATGTTACCCCACTGGGGCCAGGGGCAGGTAGGGGGTTGCCTCTCTCCTCCACAGGCTGCTTCTCTGAGGGCTGGGCCAGGGAGCAGGTGCTGGCCTCCTGCGGGGCACTGGCTGGGCAGACCACCCTCCCCCAGTTTCTCACCCTTGGGTTTTTCTAGGCGCTGGCTGTCTGGCTTCTCCTTCTGGAAAAAGGAAGGATTTTGTTCCCATCTTGGATGGGATGAGGCTTCAATGGGGTGAGGCAGGGGATGGAGTGGGGGCAGGGGGTGGAGGGGCAGAGGTAGCCTAATCTAGTCCCTGTTCATTGTCTTTCTAAGCCATGGCCTCTCCTAACACCACAGCCAGGAACTCAGACGGGAGACCCGGGGCGGTCAGCCTCGGGCAAGGGGGAGGGGGCGGCCAGCTTTCCGGCGGTAAAAATAGCGCTGACAATTGGAAAAGGAGAGAAAAAAAAAAAGGCCAGTCTTCAGCCCCCACGCAGTTCCGGACCCCACGACCGGGTCATTCCTTAAAATATTGATGAGGCCGCCTCGCCGCCCCCGCCAATGGGCCGACCACCAATCAATCTGGCGCAGTGCGCCACACCGTGCTGGGGCCACGGGGCTCGACTTTCGGGGAGCCCCCCTCCTCAGCACCCTCCCACCACAGGAGACCACGGAGCCCCGGAGAAAGCGCGAACTAGGCCCCCAGCACCTGGAAAGGCTGCCTGGCGGCTGCTCCCAGACAAGACACAGCACCCTCCGCTGCCAGGAGCCCCCCTGCTTTCTCCTGCACCCTCACTCAGCTCTGTCCTCAGGGGGGCACCCCGACAACCCAGCGCAGCAGGGGGAGATGGTCGGAACTAAGGGTCCTCTCTTCTGGGCTGGGCAGTGACCCCCTCCAATGAACCATTCTCCTATGGGGAAACCCTTGGGGCCCCCAACACAAGAAGAGGAGACAAGGCCTCACTCTGCTGTCCTTCGCCACCCTCTGGAAGCTGCCTAACCATGACTGCTCACGTCCTCTGTCCTCTGTGCTTCTCAGGACCTCAGGGGCATTGGCCAGCCCTGGTCCACCCAGCGTCGTGCTTTACAATGAAGGCCCCTTCCATCCTGCTGGCCTCTGTGGGACAGTCCCTTCCACTCCTCCAGCTCCCTCTCTGCAGTGCTCCCCATGCAGCCTGCAGACCACCTTTAGGCAGGCCATCCCTCCAGCCTGAAGTGACTTCCACCCCCTGCCTGCACACGAGGTTTCTCTCCCCTGCGATGAAGGAAGGGAACACACAGGCCACATTCTCTGGTTCGCTGTGGGGTACCTGGGTGCTGGTTCTCAAGTCCACCCACTCCTCCTCTTCCCTCCCCAGAGACTGTCCCCACAGAGCAGGCTCTGAACTGGGGCCTCACGCCAGAGTGAGGATGTGGCTGGAATTCTCCAACCCTTCCGCCCAAGAATATCTGCACTCATCTCATGACCCTGGCAGAAGGCAGGTCTGGTTTCTGGTCTTAACACCCTTGAATGTGCTGGGGCTTTGCTGCAGAGTGGGAGGGGGGGGGGTTGGGGGTGAGGTCACTGTGGTCACAGGGACAGGTGTGGATTAAGAGCCCTTGGGAAGCTGCCCTGTATGGGTGAGTGGGAGGGGCGCACACAGTGGTCTTGGCGTTTCTGAGCACCAGTTTCCACAGCTGTGAAGTGGGACCGAGCATCTCTGTTCTCATGTACAGATTTATTTCCCCATCTGAGGTGAGGCCTGCTCTGGGGAACGTCACTGGGAAGCAGCCGTAAGAGCCACTCTGCACCCAGTACGCCCTCATGCCTCTCGCAACTCTCAGCCTTTGCCACCTCTGGAGGGTGGGAGCCCTTCTGCTGAGCCCCCTCGCTTTTACTGACACACACAACCTTGACAAGCCCTGCTGGCTCTGCAGGCTCTCAGTCCCAGGGGACCCAATGGCCTGGGCGTCTCCCTACGTGCACATCTGGTCATTTAACACGCTGGGACAGTGGAGTGGTTAAAAGCCTGAGATCTGGAGCCAGACTGTCTGGGTTTGAATCCCAGCTCCCCTGCTTCCTGGCTGTGTGACCCCTTGGCCTCTTATGGCCTCAGTTTCCTCATTGGTTAAAATGGAGGGTAAGAGCAACACCAGCCTCACAGGGCTGTCATGAGGATTAAATAAGTAGTTTGTTTAAGAATCAAAGCTCCTCTGCTTCTACTTCCTAAACATTGGTCATCCATTCCCTGTTTCCCTGTGACTGCTCTGGGCAGATGGCTGCAGAGGCCTTCTCTCTGACCTTCCTCCACCCCTTCCCTCCCCCGGCTAATCCAGGCTCCACAGTGTGGCGAAAGGCAGTTTCCCAGAATGTACATCCAGTTGTGCCATGCCCCTGTTAAAAACCCTTCACCCCTCACTTCTTCCCTGTGGGAAAGAGAGGATTCTCTCATTGCATGGATGAAGAAATGCGGATCTGGCGAGGAGGTGACTAGTCCGTCATTCGGTGACTAGTCCCCAGATTTGTACTGGTTCCCACTATGTGTCTGGGCCATACAGGTGGGTCCAGGGCTGCAAAATGAGCTCGAGGGGAGCGCAAGCCAAGTTCCAGATCTGTCCTTTTCTGGAGCAAATGCTATTCCTAGCAGGGACCTCTTTCTGGGTAGCTCCCCCTCCGAGGGCACAGCGGGGGGATGCAGTCCCTCCTTCGGGAAAAGAGATGCCCCCTGTTAGAGGAGGAGGCATTCTGAAAGGCTGGGGGGCAGAAGATCCAGAACTGGGCCCTACAAGACAACAAGCTAAGCCAGGGCATGGGGGCTCAAGAGGTAGGCCCATCCTCCTTCAGGAGCACCCGGTGCTGGACAGTTACTGGCTAGGGTCCATAGGTGGACAGCAGGCTGGACTGGCTCCAGTTACACTGGCCCTGTTCTCTCCTACACCATCCTGCCCTCTTGGGTTGCAGGGCAGAAGTGCCCCCTCTCAGCCTTGGCCTGCACCTTGCAGCCTCTCAATTGTCATGGTCCTCACCTGGACCCTGGTTCAGCCCCCACAAACCTGCAGGATGCCACCCTCAATCCCTGCCACCCAGCCCACCAGTCTGCCTCTGGCTTTTTCATGACACACATACCAGTGATTCCTAACTGAGACCTCCAGTGGCTCCCCTCAGTGCTGAGCATCCCAGAACTCTGGGCATTGCAGGTGCTTATCAAGTTTCCCTGGGTCTTTCTCTGCGCTCCTTAATTCCCAGCCTGGCTGATCTCCAGGTACTTCAAACTCACCACAGTCAAGTCCTAACACATCCTCTTCCTCCAACCCCCTGCTTGTCCTCTGCTCGAAGTCTCAGCACCTAGCCTGGCACTGCCCCACCTTCTTCCATTCCTCTGCCCCAATAGCTGGTAGGCCCCTGGGCCTATGGAGGCCTCAGAATGCCCTGTATCCTGTCCCTGCCCCACCATTGCTTGACCCTCTGGCCCTCCACAACACCACATGGCTTGTGTCTTATCTCCACCAGACTGTGAGCCCCCAAATGGCTGTTATACCCGCCCCAGCTGGGCTTTATCTTCAGAGGGTCAGATGTATCTGGAGAATGCAGCCCAAACCCTGCTTTACCCACAGGAGCCAAACATGCTGTACCCCTGCACCCGGCCTCACTCTGCCCAAACAGGTGTGGGCTGTGACCTCACGGTGAGGAGTCACACCTGCTATCTCCTGAGACAGGGCACAGGCATAACAACAGACCCCATCAGGTGTGGAGGGAAGAGAAACCTCTCCAGGCCCCAGAGCTCTGACCACCCCGGTGGCCCCACATGGAAAGTGAGAATGAGGTGGGGGAGGCAGGCTCCAAGACTGGACCAGAACCCCATGGGGACAGCAGCCAGGAGGCCCAAAGCACCTAAGCCCCCAATTCCCTACAAAGGCTGGGCAGACAGTGCAAGGAGTAAGATTCAGGCTCTTGTCAGGGAGAAGTGGTTTGGAGGCCTGGCTTGTCGGCTGCATGACTTTGGGCAAGTCATTTCACCTCCCTAATTTGTTTCTTTCTCTGTAAACTGGGGATAATAATAGAACCAAACCCACAGAGTTGTTGTGAAGATTACATGAGAAACAGCACTGATGCCCTTAGCCCGCCCCACTCAGCTGGAAACCGAAAGCTCAGCCCTGGGAGCCCCAGGCTCCACCTGGGTGGGGGGGTCTCACCTCAAACACCCCCAAGGGAAGCCCACCCCTGGGTGTGTGTTCCGGACTCCTTTCTAGGAGACCCACACTAAGTAGGGAAGAGGGGTTTAGAAACTTTAGACAGGTTTTCACAATAAAGGTAAAAAGAAAAGCATGTTCATTAACCCTTGATTACCTGGAACCATTCAACTAAGCAGCATCAGAAGCTCTTGTCTACCATCATTCACACCATCCAGGGGGTGGGGCCGTTCCCTGACACTGGTGGGACAGGCCTCTAGGGAGGACAGTAGAAGGAAGAAGCTGGTGGGAAAATGCCTCTGAGACCCTCATGAACACCCTGATCCATACAGCCTAAGGGGTACTTGCTGCGGCTGCTAGACCTCTCCCAAAGTTCCTGCAGTTGGAAAGTTCTAGGTCACTCCCCCAACCGGTGGCTTCCTGGATAGAGATTTGTTCAAGGTGGGGCAGAGTAGGGGGCTTCAGATCAGTGCCCCGGTCAGAGGCAGCCAAAACCTCTTGGGGAAACCACTCCCCACGGCTCCCCTGCCCTCCCACAGGTGCTCTCCCGCCCCGTGGTCAGCGACCTGTGTCGGAGAGAGGCAACTCTTGCTAGCCACCCAGCTAGGAGGCAGGCAACACCATCCCCATATTACAGGGTGGATAATGTTGGCACAGAGGGCAGAGATAGGGGCCAACCCAGGTCTGACAGCCCACCCTGAGGCTCTCCCCTGCACCAAGTTGGTGTGAACGTAGATTCAGGCTTATTCTTATTCAGGCTTATTCACAGTTACTACTAAGGCTGCCCAGACCGCCCTGTATAGGTCCTGAGAGGACCTTGTCACTAGAGACCCCACTCCGGGAGCTGCTGAGACCCGGATGGGTCCCTGCTTCTGCCCGACCTCGGCCCGCTGGGCTGGCACGGTTCCGGGCCCCGAGCTGCCCCAAGGTTCATCAGTGGTCCGCAGGTTCATCAATGGCCGAGCCCAAGGGCCTGAATGGAAGGCACGAACCCGCCCCTTCTTAAAGGCGCCGGCCTCTCAGCGTCCCTCGGAGATCCTCCCGACTAACCGGGGCTGCTGGAGAGCTCCCCGGGTGGGCGGGTCGGGAAGAGTGGCCGTAGGAAAGGGGGCTCGGACCAAACGGAGGGCGTGCCGGTCTGGACAATGTGGCCCGGCTGGGGTCCCTCCTGACACCAGCCCATGGTCCTCACCTTCATTCTAGGTTGAACACTGCCCCCCCAAGCCTAGGGAAGGAACCTGCGCGCCCCCTCCCCCCAGCCAGAGACCCCTCCTCCAGGGCGCCCGCTGCGCTCGCCCCTCCGCCTGGCCTGGGCCCTAAGAGGGGGCGGGGGCG
>NW_007726275.1:385944-415579 GCF_000696425.1 Galeopterus variegatus | reverse complement strand
CCCGCCCTTCGCTGAGCCCGAGCGGCGCCCGAGGCCGGTGCTCGCTTCTTCCCCGAGGCGGCGAGGCCGGGATCGCTCAACCCTGGGTCCCAGAAGGGTTAGGAATTGGCCCCGAGTCGCCCCATCTGGGCCGGGGGGCCCTGTGTCGTGGAGCCGGTCCCGGGCCAGGCGCCAGAATCTCCCCGTGGCAGAGGTCCCGGGTTGGTGACTCCGGGAGCGCGGATGGTGGGGCCGGGCGGGGGCTCTGCATGGTGCGGTGTATGGGGCGGACGCCCTCGGAGCGCCCCTTGGTGACGGGCGCCCAGTGGGGACCTCTGCTGTGGCCGTACCCTCTGCCGCGGGGACAATGGGAACCTCGAGGAGGCCCAGATGTCGCAACGAAGTGGAAGTCGACGTCTGGTTCTCATAAATTCCGAGGGCGAGCACGCCCCCTCCCTCCAGCCCTCCCGGCGCGGGGCCACAGGGTGGGGAAGATCTCTTGAAGACGACCCCCACCTCCCAACCTTCACGTGACGGGGAGACTGATGCCACCGGATAGCTGTCAGAGGTCATACGGGGGTGATGGGGGCACAGTCCTGGCTTTCTCAACCCTGTTGGGCTCCAGAACTGGGCCTAGACTAGGTCAGAGACAAGTTGGGCTAAGAAAACAGAGTCCTGCTGGTCCCGGGAGCACCAGGGGCCTTCTGGAGGCTTCCCAGAAGAGGTGCAGGGGCTCCAGCAGGCCTGGAAGGGGACTCAGAAGAGAGGATGGCATCGGTGTGAGCAGAGGTGTGCAAGGGGCCACTCAGAGATGCGACCTATTGCTTGCTCCAGGGGAAAGGTGGGTGAGGGTCCGAGTGCCTTCTCCCCTCCTCTCCCTTCTTGCTCCCTGGCCCAAGCCTGTAGCCCCTACAGGGGGTTAGGTCAGCTTCTCCCTGCTCTCACCTCTGGCAGTTCTGTGGTCTCCCTTCTTGCAGGGAGAGCCTCCATCTGTTGCCCTCCCCCACCCATAGTGACCTCTGACCTTTGTAGAGAGCCTTTTAACCAAAGCCATTTCACATCTCTAATTTCCCAGGAAGCAGGACAGGCAAGGGTTTTTATCCCCATCTTACAGATGAAGGGTGGAGCCTATGGAGGAGCCCTGGGCAAGTGGAGGTGGAGTCTTGGCTGGAGCTCTCGCCCGCTGCCCACCAGCCCTGGCGCTGCCTTCCACAGGGGCGCTGAAGCAAGGCAGCCTCGTCGGAGGCCCTGCTACCTAGTCCCTTCCCTGCCACACACACACCAGCTGCTGCCCTGGCAGGACATGGCCAGCAAACACTTAATGAAAGCTTAGGCAGTGGTCCAGCCATCGATTGGAGCTCCACACAGACCTGGAGGCCTGGCTGGGAACCAGGACACTTATGAATGAGGCCAGAAGGGTGAGGTGGGGGTGGGGGAGAGGAAGGCTCTATACCCTGTCACAGGGCTGTGGACCCCACCCTCCTGGGAGAAGGGTGAGTCTGGCTCTCAGTGGACTAACCTGGTTCAGAGTTGGGGGCTGAGCTCTGCTGGTGCGCTGTCAGTGGCCAGAGAGAGTCCTGGCATGTGAAGCCCTGAGCAGGCCAATCGCTCTGATCCCCAGGGAGGAGGAAGTGAGGAGGGGCTGCTGCCTGGTGACTCCAGCCCACAAGGAGGAACTAACGGGAGATGTGGAAGTGCCTAGGTTTGGGGCGGGGAGGGAGACACATGGTTGGCCAAGAGCAGCTGTCATGGGGGACTGGAAGGAGGGTCAGGGAGGACAGGTCCATCCTGGGTATCTGAGGGCAGGCAGCTCTGGGGCCTTGGAGGAAGTTCTGATGGGGAAGATGATGAGGGGGGACGGGAGTGGGGCCCCTCCTTGTGATGCACAAATTGCAGACTGTTCAGGACTAAAACTCAGCCGAGATAGCACAGGGGACTCTGGCCTGGTGGACTGCAGAGTGGGAGTGGGTTTGGAGCCAGCCTTGGGGGTCGCCTGGATAGTGCGGTAATGCCAACCATGACAGATCAAGAGGAAGTGCCCCTCCACCTGGGCGTGAGGGGGCTACGTGAGTGGGGCTGGCCTGGGGTGAGGTAGCCCAGACCTGTGGCTCAAAGGAGTCCCCAGGCAAGGCTGGTGCTCAGGGGGCTTGGTGGGCGTGGGCTCCAAGGGAAAGGGGCATGCTCCTGATGCGGCTCTGGTGCACACAGAAAGGGAAGCAGGGATTCCCCACAAGCTGACGTGGATCCAAGATACGTCATACATTCTACCACTGCCTGATAGGAGGTTTTTGAGTAAAGGAATGGATTTGCCATTTCATTGTGGTTGCTTGTCTGCTGGAGAGAACTCAGACACTGTGAGTTTGGACTTCATCAAGGCTCTGGACCCACTCATGGGATTCTTGGGAACAGGAAGAGGGAGAGAGAGGTCCTATGTGGCTGTGCCCCACATCAACAGACCAGTTATGAGGTCCAGTCCCAGCTCTCAGGAGTGGTGTAGCCGGTGCACCAGCCTCCAGTCCCCTCAGTGTCCCAGAGCTCCAGAGTCACAGAGCATGGGCACCAGCGTGGCTGCAACCATGGTTTATTCCAAATGTGCAAAGCTGAACATGCAAGCGCAAATCTAACTTAGGAAGATCTGCCAGTGGCCCTGAGAGGTGGCTATGCTAGGATGGCCCACTGCCACTTCTGCTTGGCCAAGAAACGCTTGGCTGCTCAGACCAGTCCTTGGGTCTGAAGAGCCTGGGACATGCGGGGCTCATGGAGATTCTTCCTCACCTAGAAACCAGAATATCTTGCTAAAGAAGAAAGCAGAAATCACATATATCTGGGGACAGGAAGCGGGTAATGGAAACTGTCCCACACTTGGGGCTCCCCCTCTTGGGGTGGGGTGGTGAGCAGACAAAGTCTTGTCAAACTTATGTCCTCTGGGAGGTGGGGTCAGTGACAAAGGCAGGTGGGAGGTTGGACTCAAAAGCACACTGGCCTGAAAGGAAGGGCCTTAAACCTCTTGTCAGGGGGCAGGTCTTAGGGGAGCCTAAGGTGTCCCAGAGCCCTGGTGCAGACGGTCCCGGAGAATTTAAACTGGATTAACCTTGGCCAGAATCAGTGATGAATCAGTCAGTGTTACAGCTAGGGTCCTCTGCCACCAGGGCTACAGGTCAGGCTGTGGGCAGAGCCCAGGCTGGGTCACCAGCCTGAAGTGGGGCCTAAGGGGGCCCCTCTGGCTCAGCCTGGCCGGGCATTAGGGGCTATCTGGACCTAGGGGCCTGATGTAGTTCAGACATTCTTTCAAGGGGGCCGGAGGGGACCTGGGACCTCTGGCAGCTGTTGGGCAGAGGAGAAGGGCAGTTTCCGTGGGGGATTCTCCAGGGACAGCTAAGTCATTAAAAGCAGCTGAGCAAGGAGGGGTGGGAAATGCAGCCATCACTGTCGTGGGGGAGACCCCCGGGTGTCACTGCCACAAGTCACCAGCCGCTGCCCCGTTGTCGTTCTCATGGAACTTGTGCAGGTGGTCGGCGAACCTGGGGGACACAGAAACTTTTGGTGAGGCCAAGTGTAAAAAGGAGAGAAACGTGTGTTGGGGGGGGGGTGCCTGTACTGTGCGACACGGTGGGGGCTGGGGGTTGGGCACGGTGGGGGGCTAGGGTGGAGGGCTGGAGATGCAAGGAACACAGTGAAGTGGCTGGGAGGTCGCAGGGTGGGGCTGGGGGCTGGGTGCAGGGCTGTGCTGGGGCCCTGGTAGGTGTCCTCACTTCTTGGCGCAGAAGGTGGCGCAGTCCCTCTCCACGCTCTCGCTCCATGCCAGCTTGTAGAGCACCTGCCAGGTGGAGACACTGTGAGCTGCCCACCTGCCCCATGGCCATACCTGCAGCCCATCTAGAACCCCTGTGCCTGGCCCCTGGATATGACAGTGCTTGTGGCCCAAGCCCCAGGGCAGGTGGGCCTGAGACACCGCTGTGCCTGTCTGTTTCACAGACAGAAAGACTCAGGTACAGGTGCCATCCCTAACACCCTGGGGCATACCCTGGGCAAGGCCAGGACCCGCTGGGCCCTGGGGTCTGAGTTGGAGCCCAGGTGAGTCCTGTAGGGGCCATCTTGACTGTGGCCTGGCTGGGGTGGGGTCCCTGAGGCTGGAACCTTCCATAGACACAGCCTACCCCTCTTTTCTGCGCACTTGGCAGGCACGGAGGCATCACTAGGCCTCTGCATGTCCTTTGCCCACCAACTGCAATGAGGCCCTGCACCTGAGGATTCAGTTCAAGATGTCCCTCCTGTGCACAGCCCACCTGGCTGTCCCTTGGGGGAGGTAGTTAGACCTGCCCCCCTCCTGCCTCAGGCTCCCAATACAGCCTTGCTTTCCACCTAGACCCTGCAGGACTGGGCCTTGGGTGTGGTCAGCCAGACTTCCACAGCTGCTGCCCTGGTGGGGCAGGGACCCCTGGGTGGGCCCCTCAGTCCCCAGGTGGGCCAAGGGGAAAGAAGTGGGCCAAGGGGAGAGAAGTGGCCCAGAGCTGAGGGTGTGGCTCTGGGTAGGCACAGGGCCAGGCCCCAGTAACAGGGTCCCTGCTGCCCAGGAGGCCCAGGGAATGTGCTGGATGCATCCCTGGCCTGCCAGTCTGGACACTCACCAGGAAGACCAAGCAGTGCAGGAGCAGCGTGTAGAAGAAGCCAATGGTGCGGGCCATCTTGTTGGAGAGAACCAGACGCCCCTGGGGAGCAACAGAGGGGTGGAGTGGGATGGAGTGGGGTGGGGCAGGCCCAGCCCATCCTGCAGAGAGGGCCCCAGGGCGGCAGCGGGAGGCCAGGGGCAGGGAGCTGGGGCTCCCACTGCTCTGTTATGGGTGGGGGGGCTCAAGCTGCAGGAGTTCTGAGGGAGGGCACCCCTGCAGCACAATTCCAGAAACTACTGTGAATGGTGCTACCAGAGGAGCCATCCAGGAGCGGGAGGGACCCTGCCCCAGGTCACCCATCCACTCTTGGCAGGGCCTGTGAGGGGTCAGTGGGATCCCTGGGGATTCTCCAGACGGAGCTGGAGGGCAGGTGACAAGGTACCCAGAGACAGGGGCTCAGCCTGTCCCAGGTGGGCACAGGGGAGGGGACTCACCATGCTGAGTGTGGCCTTGTCCCACGGGCTCAGGCTCAGGTACTTCCTCTGCCGCTCCTGAAGGGGGAGAGATGATGAGGAAAGGATCCCAAAGGGCCCATGGCTCCGCTCGCTGCAGAGAGGGGAGCCCTGCCCGTCCATGCGCTGCCCTGCCTCGCTCTTCCCGCAGAACTTCAGGGGCTGCCAGGGGTCCCCAGTGTGACATTCTGGGCTCCCCCAACATCAGTATGAGCCCCTCCTCCCCTCTGCAGCAGCCCATTCTGCCTATGGGAACGTTCTTCATGGGCAGAGCATCTGCAGCCTCGGCAGGGAGGGGAGTTGGGGGGTCCCACTACCCATCCCCTGACTCGGGGAGCTGTAACTGGCTCTTTGCACGTCTGCCTGCCCCCCAGGTGCACTCCGGGCTAACCCGTCCATTGTGCACACCCTCAGGTAGCCATCAGCAGGCATTCCTGGGTGGGCCCCAGGCCTCCACAGCACCAAAGCAGCGAGGGGGTGGCCCTTGGGAGCTCCTGGCCTGGTTGGGGTGGGGTGTGTGCAGAGCCTGGCGTGGCAACACTGGCCCCGAGTGAACGGGTGCGGGCAGGTGGGTGGGGGTAATGGAGGGCTGGATGCTGTGTGACTGAGGCCAGGTGAGCAGGGGGCCCGCCCAGAGCACGAACCCGCTTGCTGAAGGAGGAGAAGGGGTCCAGGCGCTCCTCGTACTGGGACGAGTACCGCATCTCGGTGTCGTCGCTGCCACTGCCCTGCGTGGGGAGGGAGGAGGAGAGTCCTGTCAGTCACCCGCACCCAACAGGAAGGCCAAGCACACGAGGGAAGGCAGGCTGATGGAATCACAGTGAAGCCTGTTTCCTCATCTGCAAAAGGGTGGTGGGGGAGGGAGCCCCAGATCCCCGAGCTGGGAGAGAGGGCAGGTTGACAACGTGCATGTGGCTGGCACCTTGTGTCACAGGGGCATCGCCTAGGGTCAGAGTCTTCCCACCTGGTCAGGGCCACAGTGTCTCTGGGTACGTATAGGGAACCGAGGCCTAGATAGGGTTGGAAGGTACAAGACAGGCAGGTTGGGCCCAGGTGCGGGGAGGGATCCCACCTGGTCAGGGCCACAGTGTCTCTGGGTACGTATAGGGAACCGAGGCCTAGATAGGGCTGGAAGGTACAAGACAGGCAGGTTGGGCCCAGGTGCGGGGAGGGGAATTTTGAGGGGGTTTGCTGGGAGTGTGGGGGGTAGCAGGCACCTGCGAAAGGAAAGGACCCGCCGCCACCTGCCGGCCACCAACAGAATGGGACTAGTTTGCAGAGTGTGGGCGCCCTCTGGTGGCCTAGGAACAGCTCCAATGGGTGGGGATGGGGGTTAGTGGCCGAGGGTCTTAGGCCCAGAAGGCCCCACGGGGAGTGTCGTTGCTCCCTGCCTGTTTACTGCCCACTGTCTCCCCTTAGTCAGGGAAAGGGTTTCCTTGCATGAGGTGGTCCCTGGGGGCTGAGAGCAGCCAAGGCCAGACCTACCTGGCCCAGAAGAACGTAGTGGGTAGGTTTCCACTCCTTTCACTTAATTGGTTTTCGGGGTGTTGGACCAAATTCTTTGTTTTGAAAAATATATGTTTAAAACATACTGATTCCTCAGGGCCTGTCCTGCATGGTCAACACCCTGGGGTTAAATTCCCAGATCCTGCGTCAGCTAGTGGGTCATCCCCACTTCACAGGAGGGTTGCTCAGACTCACGGGCCTGGGGTCTGTGAGCCCCTTGCCACCTCCTGCTGCTCCCCAGCTTAGGGGGCAGGTAGGGGGAGTTGGATAGCCTCTGGGGGCCCCCCAGGGCCAGTGCTGCCCAGCAGATCACTGCCCCTGACCCTCCCGCCTTGCATGCCCTGATCGTCCTCTCCCCCTGCCTGGTACACCTGTGGCTGCAATTGGGGCGGGCACTCACCCGGCCGGGGTAGCTCTGCAGGAACTTGATCTTCTCAAAGAGCTTGATGTTGTCAGCGCGCAGGCTGTCCAGCTCGCTCTGCAGGGCTTGGATGGTGTGCTGGGCCCGGCGGCTCTCCTGCGGGCAGGCAGCGGGTGGGTGGAAGGGCTAGTGGAGGGGCCTACACGCTGGCACAGGGACTGCTCCACCTACCCGGAGCCCCTTCTTCTTGACCTGCCAGACTGCTCAAGGCTGCCCCCTCTAGCAAGTCCCCCTTCCTCTCCTGTGGTCCCACCCCAGACAGAAGTCACCATTCTTGGTTCAGGTTTCTTCCTATTTTGTTTGTTTTTGGTATTATCAGCCTTTTAAAAAATCATTCTTGAGATATAATTCACATAACATAAACACCATTTTAAGTGTATTATTCAGTCATTTTTATGCAACCACCCCCAATATCTAATTCCAGAACATTTTAATCACCCCAATAAGAAACCTCTAACCTGTCAGCGGTCACTCCCCATTCCCTCCTCCCCTATTTCCTGGCAACCATGACTCTACCTTCTGTCTCTGTGGGTTTGCCTATTCCGGACATTTCATATAAATGGAATCCTACAGTATGTGGCTTTAATGTTTGTCAATCTAGGGGCAAGGTGACATGGGATCTCATTTTTCAGTTTATTCAAATGCTTGAATAGGTGTTTCCTTCATATTATTCAAAATTAAAGCAGTACAAAAAAGTAGGTACTTTTGTACCTACATGGTAGGATGGAGTTTCCTCAAAAAAATTAAACATAGAATTACCATATGATCCAGCAATCCCACTTCTGGGTATATACCCCAAAGGATAGAGAGCAGGGTCACAAAGAGATATTTGCACACCCATGTTTAGAGCAGCATTATTCACAACAGCTAAAACATGGAAGCAGCCCAAGTGTCCGTGGACAGGTGGGTGGTGTAGATACATGATGCAATATTATTCAGCCTTGAAAAGGAAGGAAGTTCTGACACATGCTGCAACATGGATGAACCTTGAGGACATTATGCTACATGAAATAAGTCAGTCACAAAAGGACAAATACTGTGTGATTCCACTTGTATGAGGTGCCTGGAGGTGCCCATTGGATGTGACCCACCCTTGTCACTGTACCAGCACTGGGTCTGGCCTGTGACTCCCACAGAAGGGTGGAAAACTTCCTGGCTCTGTTCTCACTGGGAGAGCAGTGTGTGCGGGGGTGTCTGCAGAGTCCTCAAGGGCAGGGTGGTGCCTCCTCGAGGTGCTCCTCTGGTCTGTCACGCAGGCTCTCTGCAGTCTTATGGTTCCAGTGTCCACATGCAGTGCCCACGAGCTGGCCCTCAGTCTTGGAGTTCCCGACACCTCCAGCTCTGGCTTCCCTCAGTCCCTCCCTGACCCTGTCGTGTCCTGTTCCATCTTCTTCCAGGGACTACGTCCATCCTGCTGGCGCTGCAGTCACCATCCATGTGTCATCAGCGCCCACACGGGGGCAACTCATCTGTGGCGGTTCTTCAGGCACCTCACCGTTGTAGGCTGTCGACTAAACTGGTCGTCTGTACAGACTGCCCCCTCTTCCTGGTACCCCTCCAGGAAGGCCACCAGCCAGGTGCTCAGCAGCCAGCAGCCTCTTTGGGTGCCGCCCTCTCCCTGACCCCACAGAGCTCTTCAACATCTCTACACTGTCCATCTTTACAGGGGTTCAGAGACCATCCTCTCCCCAGTCCGCTCCTGCTTCCCCACTCCCGCAGCTGATTTGGACATGTCTTCCCGGACGATGGTAACCACTCCCTGGTCTTCTTCCTGGGCCAGGCTTCTGTCCTGAATTGGCTACACAAGTGACCCTTCTTGTCCTCCATTCTTGCAGCATCACTTCCCTGCTTAAGTCCTTTGCTGGTGGCCCTGCCTGCAGAGTGAAGCCCACGCACCCCAGCCTGGCGGCAGGGCACTCGCCTGACACTGTCTTCTTTCCTACGACTCCTGCCTGCAGCCCTGGAACCACCTGCACTCCCCTCTGGCTCATTGGTCCCCTGTCTGCTCTATCTTTTTTATTTTATTTTATTTTATTTTATTTTTATTTATTTTGTCAATATACATTGTAGTTAGTTATTGTGTCCCATCACCAAAACCTCCCTCCCACTGTCTGCTCTATCTTGAGCATCTGATTCTTCTTTCAAAGCCCAGCACAACACTACCTCCTCCAGGAAGTCCTCCCTGACTGCACAGAACAAATCTAGTCCAAGTGTGGTTTATGGTCTGTGACACGTCTTTTACCCTCAAGCCTGTGTCTTCCACCACTGTGTCCTTGGGTCAGAGGAATGTAGGGGAGGGGAGGACGTGACTCACAGCCTCCAGTTCCTGGTTCCGGGCACGGAAGCGCTCCCTCTGGCTGGAGATGATGGAAAGCAGTGAATCCACCTGGCCCTCTGGGAGGGTGCCACCGACTGGTGCCGAGGGTCCTAGGAGGGAGAGAAGAGTGGCTTGGGGTGGCGGGAGGCACAGCTGAGCAGGGGGCCCTTGCGTCAGGTGGCCTCAGCCCTGAGGGATTTCTGGCCAAGTGCCATGGGGTAAGAAGCCACAAGCGTGTCTGACCACCTGGTACTGAGCAGGTCGGGGGAGGGGAAGGGACAGCCAGGGAACCTGGGAGGAATGAGAATGGGATAGGGGAGGGCTCTAACCTGTGACTAGGGTCCCTGGGGAGGGGCCCAGCTCACCCACCAGTACTGTCAGAGGGCCAGACCCCAGAGCTCCCCTCCCCATCACCCTGTACTTGGATCTGAGACCCCTGCATCTGTCACACAAGGCCCCGAGTACCTGGGGAAGTAAAGAGGCACTGAGAGAACTAGGAGGCCATGGCACTCCCTCCACCATATCCTGGCCCAGCAGCCCTCACAAGGGCAGGTTGGGGGTTCACCCACACTTTTAAGTTTGCTGCTGCATTGCTGGGGTGGGGGACCCTGACCTTCCTCGAGGGAGGGGAGTGCTTCTTGGGGATCTGGGCACTCAGACTGCACCACCTGCTCCCCTCCCCGCGCCCCACCCTGCCACTCACTCCCTCCTCACCATAGAACAGGGCCGTGGCCTCCTTGATGGGCTCCGGGATCTTCTCCAGCTCAGCAGCGCCCTGTGAGTGAAAGGAAGAGATGGGGAGGAGCCTCTGCGTCGTGGGCACTGAGTACACCCTTTCAGCATGGCCCGGTGGTGAGGCTGGCTGCAGGAGGGCCTGGATCTGGACACCTAGCATGGGTTACCAGAGGGGAGGAGGCTGGGCCCAAGTCAATCCTGAGGCTGGAGTTCAGCACCCTCATCCTGCCACTAGGTCCTGACGTGCATCAGATACCAGGGCGCCCCCAGTCCTGCAGCCAGCTTGCCATGTGACCTGGGGCAGCCCAGTTTCTCTCCCCAAGCCCATTTCTTCATCTGTACATGACAGGAGGGGGATGCCCTCTGAGGGCCCTTTAGGGTCCATCCTTCTGTGATGTCAGGGTCTCGGGTCCTTTAGTTGTGAGATGGGTACATAATCCTGGTCTTGCCTCTGCCTAGAGCTCTCAGGACAGAGGTCCAGGTACTAGACACAGGGTGCTTTGTGCCAGCTTAAGGAAGCCCTGTGGCCTGGCATCTCAAATTGGGGGGAGGGTGGCCTGCATGGGGAGAGAAGGAAAAACCCAGAGACTGTAGGTGACAGCCTTGGGGAGGGGCAAGCTGACACTGGCCACCTGAGTAATGGCTGGCTTACCTGGGAAGTTGGTGTTTTCTGAGGCTGAAGGAACACAAGGCAGGTGGTAAGTGGTGGGGGAAGGGGGTGGGCTCACCTCGGCGTCAGGTCGCTGGATGGACTGGATGGTGCTGAGGTCCTGCTCCAGGCGGGCGATCAGCTCTCTCTGCTCAGCTGCTGTGGCCACAGCCTCGGTGACATGGACTTGCAGCTCTGCACAGCGCCCTGTGGACAAAGGAAGACATGGCTGTCAGAGGGGGTCTGCTGGGACCCTTGGTGCCTTCCCCCTGCAGGAAGCAGGACCGCCTGGGCACTGTGAGTGCTGGCTCTTCCCTCCCCACTTGCCATCGCCTAAAAGACCACCAGTAGACCCCACCAGCAGGGTCTCGGAGGCACTCCTGGCCCTGAGCACTTTCTACATTCATGAAATCCCCTGGGTAGGGGAAGAGGCCCACGTCAGGGATTTAGGAGAAATGGGTATACCCTGGTTCTGCCCAAGACCAGCGGGGTACCCTGACCAGCCCCTTTCCCACTCTAGGACTCACTTGGCTTTGGTCAAGTAGGGCAAGGAACCCCAAGTTTCTTCCAGGGCTGATGCCCTAGGATGATGACCAGAGGGAGGCCTGGGGGTCTGAGTGGCAGAGAAAGGCACGGGAGGTGCAGGGGGTTGGGGGATTGAGAGGTCCCACCTCTGGGGCTGACATCAGACCTGCCCAGTCCTGCCCTGAACAGGCCCCAGCAGCAGTGCAGGCAGCGGCAGTGGTGGAGGTGGGGTGGCCCCTGAGGAGCCCCTGACCCACAGACCTGTCCCTTTCTCCCCCTCTGAGTGTCAGGGGTCATCTTTACAACCAAGCAAATCCAAACTAATTCTGTTTGGAGACCTCCCTGCGCTGTAGGAGGGTGGGAGATGTTGGGGAGGTTCTCTGAGCCTAGGCCCCTTGGGTGCTTTCAGGACCAAGCAAATCCAAACTAATTCTGTTTGGAGACCTCCCTGCGCTGTAGGAGGGTGGGAGATGCTGGGGAGGTTCTCTGAGCCTAGGCCCCTTGGGTGCTTTCAGGGGCGCTTGGGAGTTGGGTATCCCCCAGTGTGAGGTCTGCCTCTGCTTCTGGTTGACTGTGACTCCGGGCAGCTCAATCACCCTTGCTGGCCTTCATTTGTAAAATGGTGACAACGAACCTTGCTCTGGGTGAGCTGTTGGGGACCAAGGTCTGAGGCTCAGGGCACGGTCCTTTGGGGGGGGACTGCACAGCCACCAGGGGGCACTGTGGCCTCAGAAATGCCCAAGGCTCCAGGCTTGGCCAAGGTGCCCTCCTCAGCCAGCTCGCCCCTCATGTCAGGGCCTGCTGACCAGAGGAGTGATCCGGCCCTGGCTGGGCTCAGCGTCCTGGGCCAGGGTGGGACAGCCCAGCCTCACCCCCACCTGCTCCACACCCAGCCCTTTACATGCCTCATAACAGTTTATCAGTCGAAAAAGATGATCCCCATTTTACAGATGAAGAACTGAGGCTTCTCAACCTGGGACCCACCCAAGGGTGTCCACTGCCAGCGACATCTAAGCTCTTCCCCACACCAGAGTCTCCACTAGCTCAGGCCCTGGATGGATTCCCCTGCAGATGTTGGCTGAGCCCCTTCTTTGAACCCGGCCGGTGGGTGGTGTCGGTGGAAGTGAGGAGGGATGGGGAAGAGGCTGGACCTGAGGAGGGCCAGGCCATGCAGGGGGGACTGCGGGGTCAGGACTGGGGTCTGACCCTGGGTGATGTACAGGGGCTTTAAGCAGACCCTGATGGGGAGAGGCTCAGAGAGACAACCAACGCCATGAGCCGCTGGCCTGGGCACAGGCCCTTGGTGTGCCACACACACTTGAGGGGGGGATGGAAGTCGTGGTGAGATGCAGGGAAAGGAAACAACCAGAAAGCGAACGGGACCTTGGGTAACATTAATAGAGGTGAAGGTCCTGGACTGAGGGAGGAGATGGGTTCAGTTCTGGGTACTGAGTGTCCATAGGGACAGCCCCAGACAGGAGCACGTCAAAGAACGGTGCTGGGACTGACCCCCTGCAGGTGGGTGGGGCAGACCCCTGGGACAAGCGGAGGGTGTTGACCCAGAGAAGGCTCAGGTGAATAGCACCCCACCTCAGGGGACAGGGGGACAGGGCTGGGATGGGGGAACCTACAGGGGCGACGCTGTGCACCAGTGTGAACCCTCGCCCCTGGATGTGGGCACGCAGCACAGCATGAAGGAACTGAAGCTGGCCTGAGGGGTGGATAAAATGCTGGCGAGATGACTTCTTGGACTGCCTGCTTTATCTGCCACCAGTCTGTGGCCACCCCAGCATGGTCTTGGCCAGGGCCCCGGGGTAGGAGTGACCTGCAGCTCTCCAAGCCATCCATGGGCACTGGGGAGAGGAGGGGGTGCCTGTGCCTGCTGCTGCGGGGTGGGCACATGGTCCCTGCCCATGCATACATGTGACTCTCTGTGCATGTGTCCGGGCCCTGGGAACAAACCCTCTGTCCCAGGCCTCCCCAGCCAGCTGGTGCCAGGCATCCTGGCAAGGGCCAGTCAGCTCAGCTGCTCCGGAGCACTTCAGAGTTCAGGGCTGAGTGGCTGGGGGAGGCTACCCTAAGGCTGGTGTGTGGGGGCAGCAGAAATGGGGGCTGGCTGCCCATGAGGCTCAGAGAGGAGGCTGGGCAAAGGCAGGGCAGCGCAGGCGACAGGGTGAGGCTGGGCAGGGCCAGGGTGGGGAAACTGAAGTTGCAGGGGCAGGGTCTGGACAGTGTCCTTGATCCCAGCTGGACCCCAGCAGTGACCAGAGCTGTGCTTTGCAACCGTTATTCCATGTTGGGAGGACAAGAAGGCCAGGACACTGACCAGGGGTGTCCCTGAGGGAGAGGTCTGAGTGACAGACCCTACTTAGAGAAGTCATGGGCCACAGGGACATGGTCCGGAGCCTCTCGGACTTGCCATGTGAGGCTCTTCCGGCCACCACCCCTGCCTCCCTTGGCCTCCTCTGCTGGTGGATGGAACACACACACTAAGAAGTTGGGGTCACATCTCTGGGTGGCCACCTGGTGTCAAGGGAGGGTCCTGAGCTGAAGTCTTCCAGAACTGGGCTTGAATTCTGGCCCTGCCTTTCAGGAATTTTGTGACCTTGGGCAAGTTATTCAACCTGTGGAGGTGGGGCCCTCCTGAGGCGAGACAGTAGAAGGTACTGGTGAGAGAGTTGGGGACCCCACTGTTGTACAGAACTCATGAGGGGAGGCCCATGCCTGGACCTGGTGCCCCCAGATGGGGAAGGGGCAGGCAGTAGCCTGGTCTGGCTCTGGTAAGTATCAAGTGCTCATGAACAGCAAGGGGGACATTTGTGGTGGGGGCTTGGACTTGTGGGTTAGAGGCTAGAGGTGCCGGCTGGAAGACCCCAGTTCCAGGGCAGCTGGAGTCCCATCAGTGGACGGGGAAGCCCAGGGAGAGAGCTGCAGTGAGGGTGGCCAGAACCTCCTGGGGTGACATTTCTGAGTGTCCCCCAAAGACCCAGGGGAGAAGTCAGGAGGAAGCGTGTTAAGGCCCCTCCATGAATAAGTAGGGGTTGTTGGTGTCTCAAGCTACTGAAAGGCTGGCTGCAGTGAGGGTGGCCAGAACCTCCTGGGGTGACATTTCTGAGTGTCCCCCAAAGACCCAGAGGAGAGGCAGAAAGCAGGGGAGAAATCAGGAGGAAGCGTGTTAAGGCCCCCCCATGAATAAGTAGGGGTTGTTGGTGTCTCAAGCTACTGAAAGGCTGGGAAAGGTCAGGGCTGCAGGGAGTCTGTCGGTGGGAGTCTGGTCAAGGTAGTGGTGGAGCACGGAGCCACAGGGATGTGGAGGAGGGACCTGGGGACGAGCCCATGCTGGACCGGGGCCTGGCTGTGTCAGGGCACAGCGATGGGCAGAACCCAACGGTGGTGGGCTGTGAGCAAGAGAAATGGTCTTGAGAAGCACGGAGCAGGTGGACTGGAGCATCTGCAAACGGGGAGAGTTGGGGATGGGGGGAGTGGTCGGTGTCTAGGGAGAGAGGGTGGAGGGGCTGGCCTCACCCCTCATCTCTGAAAGGTGGCCCCCCCTCCCTTTATGAATGTTTATGGAACTTCATCTTTCTGGGAGATTCTGGAAAGGCTTCTCAGAGGGTGCATTTCGCAGAGGGGAGAAGGAAATCAAAGCACTATGAAGGTCAAGTCTTCAGGAGGCTGGACTCAAGGCTTAAAGTCAAGGCATTTCTGACTGGGGATGGATTAAATGCAGAAGCTTCTCACAATTGGGGTATTGGACCCAGGGCTCTCCTGAAGGCGGGGTGCCTGTCTTATGAAATCAGCTAGCCACCTGAAGGCCAGGTAGGAGCTGCGGAGCTGTCTCCAAGCAGGTGCACGCCAGCTCTCTGCCCGGAGGGTTCTGAGGCGAGCTGAGCGGCTCCCACATCCACCCCCTCCCTGTCTTTGCACATGCATATCCCACAGGTACCCGGAGATGACTGCCAAGCTACGTCCCCCATCTGCAGGTGCTAGCCCCTCGCTCCTGCGCATGGCCACCCTCTCCTGTGGCATCAGCCCATGCATCAAGCGTCCTGTTCTAGCTGGAACACGTGTGCGTGCGCGCGTGCGCGCGCGCACACACACACACACACACACACACGCACCCCCTTCCCTTGACCCACCATCCCCCAGCAGAACTCCTTGAAGAAGTCGTCCGTTCTCAAGTGTCCAATTCCTTAAACCCTCGCCATCAGACTGTGACGCCCACCACACCGACTGTCCTTGCCAAGGTCCTCACGACCGCTGCACATGGCCATGTGCCCATTTCTCAGCCCTCATTGTAGCTGCCGTGTCAGCAATGGCTTCCAGGCCACCGACCCTCCCAGGCCACGTCCCCGCTGGCCGCGGCTTCTCATCTTTCTCGCTGGGTCTCCTCCCCACCGAGCTCTGATGGCTGCTGCACCGGCCCATCCTCGGGTGCCTCGCTCTTTCCTTCCATTTGCCCTGGCCACCCTGAATGCCATTTACGAGCTGATGACTCTCCTGCGTCCATCTCTAATCCGCATCTCTCCCTGAACTCATCTTCCACTTGATGTCCCACTGGGCCTGCATTGCAGCCTCCTCCCCTCCCCCACAAGTCTGCTTCTGCCCAGCACGACCCCCGTGCCCTGTGAGGCAAGGCCATCCTTCAGCGGCTCATACCAAACCCTGGGAGTCACTTCTCCCTTCTGTCACTTCTTACATGAATCTCTCTTAAGTCCCACTTTTGGCTCTACCTTCAGAATATATCCAGAATCCAGCCCCTTTTCACTACTGCCACCACCTGGCCCAAGTCACCACCACCTCTCATCTCAATGGGGGCAAGAGCCTTCTCACCAGCCTGCTGTCTTCCACCTGTGGTCCAGTCACAAAGCAGCAGCCAGAGAGTATTTCCAAAAGTGAGGCCAGATCAACCTCTGTTCAAACCCTCCAATGGCTCACACATCACTCAGAGTAAAAGCCAAAGCCCCTGCAAAAGGCCCCACACACTCTGCCTCCCCCTTATCTCTCCACCCTCACCGCCCCCCACTTGTCCCCGGGGTCGTGCCTCTGCAGCCTGCTGCTCTGCATGCGTGTGCCACAGGACCTTTGCACTCGTCTGTCCCACTGACTTCGGTCCTCTTCCCTCAGACACCCACGTGGCTCACTCCTTCCCATCCAGCAAGACTGCTCAGGTGTTCACTGCACTAACCACCTGGCTTAAAACTTTAACCCCTCCACATGCTCTTCCAATACACCTTACCTTATTTTTCTCCCATAACACTTACCGCCTTCTAAGCTACTATGTAATTAATTCACTAATTGTGTCTACCCGTCTTCTCCCACTAGAAGGTAAGCTCCTCGTTTGTCCTGTTATAACCCCAGTACCTAACACAGTGGCACATGGCTGGTCCTCAGTATGAATTAGCTGATGGACAGAGTAGATTCTACCTGGCAGGGAGGCATCTGCTTTCTCTAGGTGGAAGGTGCACAGGGATTCCCAGGGCTGCATGGTCTCCCAGGTTGGGGCAGAGCTGGCTGGGCACAGGCAGCAGGAGCCTGGCAGGACCAGCTGGTTGTCTGTTGCTGCCACCACCTGGTAACTGCTTAGGCCTGGCTTGGACCCTTCTGGGCCATATCCTGGCATTGGGGCTGCAGATCTGTCAGCACCACAGCCCAGGGGCAACCCTGCACCCATGACAATGGGTGCATACTTGCTAAAGGGGTGTGGGGGGCACTTTTCCTCTGGCTGGGATCCCCTCACCCCAAGAATGCCTGCAGACACTCTCAATATGCCGGAGTCCTTCCAGATGTCAGATGAGAACAAGCTTCACCTAGAGTAGCCATCCTCCAGACCTAGCTTTCTTCTTAGTGACAATGTGGTGGAATCAGCACAAGAGAGAGCATCGTCCTCCTTCCACCTAGCACCAGCTGTGACAGCGCGGCTGCTCACAGGGCTGTGCTTTGTCTCGCCTCTGAGCGCATGCCGCCTTGGCTTGGTGCGCCTGCCTGCCTGTCCCCCGGGCAAATGCCTCTTCCTGTGTCAAGGCCACTCTGGCCCTTCCCCTCCATACAAACAGTAGGAGCTCAGTGTGGGCCATTGCTCCAGATCCTGGTCTCCTCCCCTCTGGGCTTGTGAGCAACTCTAGCCATCAGACACCTAGCCTGGAACACATCCCCAGCCCAGAACAGGTCTCAGTAAGTATCTGCTGAAGAAATCAGAGGACGAGCTCCAAGAGGTAGGAGGCTGAGTCCCTGCCTGCCCCCACCCCAGACCTCAACACCACTGACATGTGGGGCCAGGTCATCCTTTGGGGTGGGGGCTGTCCCACGCATTGCGGGATGTTCAGTAGTGTCCCTGGCCTCTACTCTCTAGGTGTCAGTAGCACCTTCCAGTTGTGACAACCAAAAATGTCTCCAGACACTGCCAAATGTCCTGAGGGGCAACGTCATGCCCAGCCGAACACGGCTGCCCCAGAGAGCCTCTTGGGGGCTCTGGTCTCCTCAAACACAGGAGGCTTCTGGGTTTGGCTGTAATGGAGTGGGGGTTAGCCTTGACAGATGCTTACATCCAACGGATCTCAAAGAGGAAACCACCTATCAGGGAAGGTACAGCCCCCTGTCCACGAGAGTGAGGACAGTGAGGGTCCTCTCTTCCAGCTGGTGGCAGCTGTAGCCACCCAAGGACCCAGAGACTTGAGCATTCCAGCCTGGGCCAGGGCTGCTGAGGACTCTCCCGCCCAGTCCGTGTGCCAGGCAGTCCCTCACGGGCCTCGCCAGCAGCGACACGAGGCCTGGCATCCGCCGGTCCTTTGGAGACCCCGAGGAGTGCCTGATTCGCAGCAGACTGAGTCAAAAGCAGGCTTATGAGTCAGGAGTTCCTCCTGCTCAAGCACAAGGTGGAAACAGCTTTGACTGGAGGGAGCTGCTCCAGCAACCAGAAGACGATGGAAATTACACTCTTGTCCACAACCGCAACCAGCATGCACTCAGCGCTGCTCCAGGCTGCTCCCAGGCATCATCCCTCAGCCCTCCCAGCGGCCCTGGGAGTCCGCATCCTTAGATCCCCTTAGTAGAGACGGAAACTGAAGCACAAGGCAGGTGAATTCATTCGTTCTTTCAGGGAAGTGTCCACTAAGACCTGCCCAAGGTCGCAGCTGCTAAGAGAAGGTGCTGGGCTTGCAGTGCAGTGCCACCTGGCCACAGAGATGGCCCTGGTGCCTCCCTGGACAACGCAGGGGGTCCTCAATCCTCACTCCTTGGATCCCCCACCACTGCCCCAAACAAAGAGTCTGATATTACTTGTCCACAAATATTGCTTGAGAAAAAAAAGAAGGCCCTTCCTATTGACATTCTGAGAGGCTGAGTCTTTTAGAAAAGGCAGAAATTTCAGAAATGCCTGTCCAAGACTAGGCACAGGCTGTCCCTGACTTCTACTAAGGCAGATCACTCCACACTGGGTGGGTCAGACTCAGATCAGTGGCCTGCTGGCCAGGAGCCCCTGTCAACAGCACACAGTTCTAAGGAGCCCCCGAGTTGCCAGGCTGGCTCCCCACACGTGGGCCCAGGCCTCTGCTACCTTACAGGAACCAATGTCGAGCAGAAGCAGAGACCAGCAAGCTGCGTGTCCCCAAAGTTGGTCTGCTAGGGCCATGGGGGAAGTAACAATGTGCCCCAAGGCAGCCCCTCGGAGGTCCTTTTCCGCACAAGCAGACAGCATCCCTGCAACGACTCACGGGCTCATTATGTTTTATCATCACACGAGTCACCCTGTCTTTCTCCAACTGGGTCCGCAGAGCCTGGAACGAGGCACATCGTTTCGTTCAGCCCCACTCCACTGTGGGGAGAAGGGCTGAGCGCGGGGAGGGGGAGCGAGCTGCCTGGAGTGGGGGCATTGCCCGCTGCAGTCAGGGCATGAAACCTGCTCCCTTTTCTGCCTGCGGAACTGGCAGTTTACAGAACCAGAGCCAGCCCCTCAAAACCATGTGCAGCTGCAGTTTTGCTTAATTAAATCATACTTAAAAGGAAAGCCCACATCATCCAGACGAGGCCAACGGGGGGCTGTTCTGAGTCTTCAAACGCTACCGCACCTAACAGCAAGCCCTGCTCCTGAGGAACTAGGATTCAGTTTGGTGACTAGGAAGTTCTAAATAGATGTGCTATTTATAGAAGAGGCCTAGACGCCCCAGACCCTGTCAGTTCACTGCAGTGGGGAGCTCACTCCAATTAGCATTTGACCTTTGCTTTGACTTTTTTTTTTTTTTTTTTTGCTTTTTTGGTTTTTTTTTACATTTTATATTTTAATTTAGTTAACAGATCTTTAAAAAGTAGGGGCATACCTTAAACTAGCAAACAGAAAAGTTAGCAGATTTAGACTCAAGTCTGTCAAATGGCAAACTGGCAGAGATCTTATGGTTTATGTGAATTTCTCCCATCTGAGGGGGCTGCTGGGGGCGACTCTAGAAAGGCCCTTGTCCCTGAGTGACTGGATGAGACGCGAGGCTGCCAGGGACACCCAGCACTGGTGCAACGCTCCATCCCATGCTCTGGGGTCTCCCACTGGAGGGACGATGGAATCCAGTTTGAATTGGAGAGAGGCTCACGCTCTGTATCACACGTGGGAGCTTCACATTCTGAAACTTCCCAACTAATGCACAACCAAATCATCCCCCACAGCCCCAACTAGCCACACACCAGAGTGGATGCCAATGTTTTTCCAACCTATCAGGTCTCAAGACGAGCAACATCCTCAGAGTTACAAGTGCACGGAGCAGCCTAGCAGCCGGCTCTGCAGAGCTCTCCCCCTCCAGCCCCAGCGGCGGCTGCAAAGAGGCCCCTTCCCAGAGCCCCGTCATTCCAGAAACCTGCAAGCTACCGTGCCCTCCTTCCTCATCCCACTCACTTGCCAGTGTTAACTGGTGCCCTTGGCTTGTACTTCACACCAGGAGTCAGAGACAAAGTGAGATTCCCCCGCAGAGCAGGCTGAGGCCAGGCCACTGGCCAGGTGTGGGCTGCTCAGCTGAGGCGGTGGCCCTGGTCACCCAAGCCCCATTTTCGGGGCTGCTTCCATCAGCCCAGTGCTGTAGTAAGCACTGCGGGCCACCATCCTCATGCAACGGAAAAGCGAGAGGGAAGCCTGTCGGTGCCCAAATCCCCAGGTCTGCTGACACCTGTCCCTAAGCTGCGGAAGCACTGGGTGGTGGAGGGACAGCTACCTCTAGAGTGGCAATTCTCGACATGCTGTTTGGACCCAGAATGAAAGTGTTTGCTGCTTTTCCTCAGGCCAGAGCACTTTAAATAAAAACAACCCACACATTCTTGTGTTTGTATAAAAGATATTTACTTCAATTATCACACCTAGGGTGCTAGTGAATAATAATAATACATGGTGTGAGTTTCATACAGTGATATTGCTTCTCCATATCATATAGGGACCGTTGTACAGTGCTGAGAACAAACATCGTATGGCTAACCGAGACAGAGGGGACGACGCCAAGGGGCCGACGGGTGCCTCCCCCACCCCTGTGCCAGCCAGATCAACTTTGACTCTTAATGTGGAAAACAAATAGCAAGAAATAAAATGGTATCAGAGATGAGTCACGGCAACACAACAGAGGTTTCTCAAAGCTATTCGTACAAAAATGACTTTTTTTTTTTTTTTTTGGTCAATTGGGTCTCCGTGAGAATTAAAAAAAAAAAAAATCTGTGATGATGTGTTAACAAACGAGCTCTAAAAACATCTAAGACTTAGTGCGTTACAGAAAATATAAAATACTGCTGACAGGTGAGACACCACGATGCACCGGGTAGCTGAGCTTACTGAGAGCGTCCGGAGAAGCCGCCACTCTGCGAGCGCGCCTTGTGCTGTTAGTAGTCAGGACAGGGACCGGCGCCCGCTCGCAGGACGAGTAGTTATTGCACGCGCAGAGAGCCAGGTCTCTCACTCAATGGAAAGGGATGTGGGGAAACCACCTTTTTTTTTTTCTTTCCACTTTTATAAACAAGCTATTCCCAAATGCTTTAAGAATTTTGAAGGGATTCTCACATCTCCAAAATATACAGCATTTTCTGAGGGGTCTCAGATGGAGGGACATGAGAGGCCCGTTTTCTCAAGGAAAGAGGCAGAAAACGGTTTGAGAGAGAGAGAAATGCATAGACTAATCAGAGAAAAACGAAAACCCTTTGGGGGGATGGGGGCAATTATTTCATTGGAGGGCTTTCTTTCAAAGAGACAAGAACAAAACCAGGACCCCCAACAATTTCAAAGAAGGGGAAAAGTCATGGCACAGAGGGAGGTGCTTTGCCAAGCGGGCATCGGGGGCAGGCTCCCTGGGAGTGGAGGCAGGGGTCCTGCCTAGGCCGGGGGTGAACTTCGTGCTGCTGGGCCCACCTCACCCTGGCACCCGATCTGCAAGCGAATGGGTGTCCTGTTGGCTGTGCTTCTAGCCACAGAAAGATTCCTCCTCATCTAACCTTTCTTCCACATGGAACCACATCAAAGGGGATGGAGCCCCCATGACCTCCTAGGTGTGAGTCCTCAAGCCACAGCTGGTACTAAGAAACACTGTTGCTTAGCAAGATGGTTTTGACCAACTTTGTATGCAAGGAAAACAACAAAAACCAACCCAAACACATCAACCCTGTGGGCCTGGCGAGAACCTTGTCTCTCACTTGAAGTGATGGTCTTGACCAGGCCACCGCACCCTCTCTGACCAGGGCTCACCCAAACTTCATGAACCCAGAAGTCTTACCAGAGGCTCTAGGAGGCTTTGGGGAACTGAATTTGGCTTCCCTAAGTTTCCTCTGCAGCTCCTCACGCAAGTGGTCTTCAACTCAGCACTTCCTGACATTGGATTTTTGTTCATAAACTCTCACTTAAAAAGTTAGACATATACAGACTACCAGTTTTTGAGTGGCTACTCTGGAGACAGGTGTCCAATTCTGCTGGAGAAGCCCCCTGTGCCCCCCAATCAATTCCCCAGACTCTTCAGATCTTGGGGTGGGGGGCGGGGGACAAGGCAGAGGACAGTAACCACTGGAGTGACAGGAAAAAAGCATTTATAACAACAACACGAAACAACAATACACTCCTGATAAGTACTTAAATGATTAACCTAATAATAAATAGAAGAGCATAGAAATAATTTTTTTTCCTCAAGGAAACACCCTTTTATCAGCATCCTCACACATACTGGCAGGTCAGTAGCAGTCAGTCCACCTCCACAAGACAAGGGTAAGTGCTGGAAGGGACGGCTGTGGTCTCAGACACTCAGGAAGGTTCTCAGCTGCGGAATCACACACACCCCCACGCGGCCACGCCAGGCCAGCTGTGCGGCCCGAGCTCGTGGGTCCTGCAGGCCCAGCTCCGTGGTCCAGCGAGAGGCAGGCTGAGAGCCTGGAGGGGATGGGGGAGGCCGGTTTTCCCTTCGGTTCATGAACAAACAGAACTACAGTGAACATACTCACCCACAACCTGAATCGTCCTGGTCTAAAGCTTACTTTGAGTTCATTTGGTGTGCAATACCCTATCTTTTCAAAATGGAGAAAAATGACTTCTATTGCACAGAGCTTTTACACAGTCATCTATTTAAGTGCTTTCTGTTTAAAGCAAACTACAAAAAAAAAAAAAAAAAGAAGAAAAAGAGGGGAAAAGGAATTATAAAACAAAAGCAGCCCCGTGCCACTTCCATGCATCTATCTTGCCAAACGGTGTCTTGTTTCACCAACGGAAGCCTCGGTGCTCCCATACATACAGACTGTGCTTCTGATTATTTTCCATAGAGATGTAGCCGTGACATTGGGATATAAGGCACCTTTCCTTTCTGATCACAGAAAGCTTGATACATAGCATACAGCATATTTTGTGGAAGAAATTAAAGCCTAAGCACTACAGAAATTACAGTAACGCAGACTATACTTCTTAACATTATTGAATAAACTAATGTGACCCACAAAAAGCAACTCAAAGGCATTTTACGAGTTTAGTAACAGGGGGATGGGGATGTGCACATTTCTGCATAGCCTAATGTCTTTCTCTCACCAGCCTTTTTTCAGGATTCATCGCCTACAATGCTCAACTTTGAAAGTTAGCATTTTGGAGCAGACTAGGCGCTTTGGAAATGTCTTGTTAAAGCTAAATGTCACTTCATCCAAAAATGAAAACTCGAGATGATGTCACTGACGGTGTGGACATGGTGTCTTTGGAGGGGGGTGGCGGTGGAAGGGCAGTGGTTGAGGCCTGGGCAGGAGGGGAAAGATCCTGGAAGAGGGGCAGACAGGAGGAAATCACATTTCCTTCTGCTCCTGACCAGACACAGGGAGCGCAGGCTGCTGGGGTCTCTGGGGTTGGGAAGACTGGGCCAGGGGCTCATTTTACGCTGTTTGCTGCTCCCTGCAACCCTTCCCCTTCCGTCCTGAGGGTTTTGGCCTTGGCTTTCAGCCCATCTTTTAAGGGTTTCACAGGCTGGATCTTTCTCGAACTTTAATTGGGAACTTGTTTTCCTTTTCCCCCCGTTAGTTTTCATCTACAAAAAGGCAAAGACTCAAAGAAATGGAAATAATATTGTCAAATCGAGCCATTCTCTTATCATGCAAATGTGCTGGTCACACCCGCATTCAAAACCCAGGAGGTGAACTGAACCTTGTTAGAGAGTTCCAGGCCCCAACTTGCCACTTAGGGCACGAGCCCTGCTCTGTTAGTCACAAAGGCCTCCCTAATGTTTGTTGTCAAGACTCAAATGAAACCACAGATGCATGGGGGGCTTCTAAATGTGAGCTTTTCCTGCTAAATGCCCAAGCACATGATGATGACACAAATCCTGAGGCCCCCACTTCCAAATTCTCCCCATCAGAACACTTTGGTCACCACAGCAGGTAGACCCACATCCAACCAGCCACACTGGGAGCTGGCTTTCTTTGGCACTGGATGGAAACTGGTATATTCTTTTGGGAAGAAAGGGCCATGAGACTGAAGACTGGGCATGTAGGCTGGAGAAGCCCATATATCCTTTCCCGTCCTGGGGATGTTTGACATTGGCACAGGAGAGCTCACAGTGAAGCCTTAATCCTGACCCCCAGTGCCTGAGACAACAGATACTGGACAGCTACAGAGTTCCTGGGGAAGCGTCCTCCTATGGAGATGTTGCGGGTTGGTCCAGGGCCAGGGAAATGGCTGTGATGGATCATAACAGCTGAGCGGGAATGAGCAGAAAGCAAAGGCAGACCAAAGACAAGGCCGTCTGAGGCCTGAGACCGCCCCCTGACGGCAAAGGAAACAGCTGCTGGAGCTCTAGGAGCAGGTGGAAGTCAAGAGAAAAATCCATGTGCCTTGCAGAGCACAGCTGTCTGTCCATGTTGTGCTTACTGAAGAATCGAGACAAAAGCCCGCCCACCAGCCCAGATGTCCTCGAGTCTGCCACGCTTGCGGCTTTTTCACTCCCACCTGGCCCACTTGCCTCAGTTGCGATGGGCGTGGTTCTGAGGAGTGACATCGGTGGAGAGCACAGGTTAGTGAGGTAGAAGGGGCAAATGTGAGTTTGAAGACGAGGGGGGACACCCAAGGAGGGATGGGGGCCTCCCTGCAGCGCAGCGGGAGCCAAGCCTCCATGCAGAAGTTACGCAGCCAGCGAGCAGCCCACCACGCTAGCCACGCTGCCACATTTCCCCTGCACAGCTGGCTTCCTGGCCTTAGCAAGGCGGGCCTGGGAATGACCAAGGGCAGACTTTTGTTTTTATTGGCCTATTGAGAGGCACCTGTCATAGTGCATTTAAGGCAAAGGCTGTCGTCCCTCAGCTCAAGATACAGTAGTTCACCATCACTTTACTTTGTGCTGATCTCAGAAGGACATGCGTATCTTCCCCCCAGCTCCTCTGATATTTTTCAGTGAGATTTTTCTAAAATCAGAGGAATGAAAAACATTGCATAGAATGTGAACAGAGTTCATCGATCACTCCTGTACAAAAGGACACGAGTTCAGAAGGAACAATGAAATCCAGTGCAACCTTAGTCGGGAAGGCACCTGCCTCTGACTGAGCTCATCTTGTGTCTCTCATCTCCATGTCAGCTGCATGATCTTAGGGCAGTCACCGACACCCACAGCTATCCCTGCGAGTTAGAGTACCACCTGCCTCTTGGTTGGTTTGCTTGTGAGCTGCACAACTGATGCAGGTAGGCGGGGTATGAGAACTGGCCATCTGGGCCTGGGGGATGGTGAGTGGGCGGGCCTCTCATGGCCAGAAAGAGCACAGAGGAATACTTAAATCCAGAGCTCTGTTGCACTCTGGGCCTGAACCACCAGCCAGCAGACCTAAACGTCCACATGGGGCAGGATGACTTTTAAATGGGGTGAAAACAAAGATGCCGACAGGAGGAAGCTGGGCAGGGAGGCATTTGTGCTTTGGAAGTTCAGGGAACTACCCCAGGGAGCCTGTGAACTGTTCTTTTTTGCCCCAACTACTTTCACAGGCAGAGTGTTGTGGTTTGATAGTAGTCCTATGAGCCACGATCCTGGCATTTCTTGATGACTTCTCCCAAGCCTGCATCCTGGGGCAGGTTGGCTAGAAGAATAATTGAGCAGAGCTAAATAGCTGTGATAATTCTATCTAAAGAAGAGAGGTCTGATGAACAGAAATCACAGACATCTTGACTGATCCAGAAGTTCAAAAGAGGAGTTGGAGTTCAACCTGGGAGCTAGGCGAGGACAGAGGACTCACTTTTCTGGGGTGGAAGTGAGTGGGCAAGGGTCCAGCACAGAGTCTACACACCTGCCACCTTGGATACCACAAAGGAACTTGGGCAGGAACCAAGGGTCAAGAGGCTAAATGCAAACACTGATTTTATGTTGAGCCTCCACTTAGCCAGCTAAGTAATGGCAGAAACCTTAAGTTATGAACACTGCCTCCAATTAACAAAAAGAAACCATTTAAAATGGTATAAAGGAGCTTGTAATTAAGTGTTAGTGTTTTATATGGAACCGTTTCTCCCAGGGGAGAGGTACAAATCAGCTTTTTAAACTGATAGAGCATAAAGAGGAGGAGGGTCGGCTGCCGTGGGAGCTACTGCTTGGAATGCCGGCCAGCTGAAGGTAAACTGCGCGGAGGGGATGCTGTTCAAGGCACTTGGATATTGCTTATCAAGATGAAAGAGCAACCCTTTGACTCAAGCTGAGGGGCCCCATGAGGAGAGGGATGCTCCCCCCTCCACAGGTTTTTATGTTATTTAGTGGCAGCTCTTAGAAGTATTACAGACAGTGACAACTTAACACAAAAGATCAAAAGGTTGGGATCTCAATAAAAAAATAAATAATAGAGAAAAAATACAAACACAGACCTGCAAGCAAAATTTAACCAACTGATTGTATCGAGCACCCAGATTATAAATCTGGCAAAAAAGACAGAATGGTAACCAACAACAACCTAGTTAAAAACTAAAAAAAAAAAAAAAAGACAATTGCTTGGAAGAGCCAAAGTGGCTGTTTTAGACTGTTACTATTTGCCTACTAGGATGGACAAATCTCTACTTTTCAACTTCCTTAGACTTAACACCTTTGTAAATAACAGTCATGCCTTTAAAACTAAAACACTAGCTTAATATTTCCTAACTCCCTGCTCTGCATTATAATGAAAATTAGGTACTTAGAGATTCACCACTCATGGTGACAAAAGTCCCTCAAGGTTTTTGAGGAGAGGACACCACAGTACTGTCAGTGGCTCTGCTGCTCACTGTCCTAAGGGTCACTGCTATGAACTCGCTCTTCTTAATGCACCTGCATCGAGCCAGATGTTAATCCATTTCCCCTTAAAGCTCCTCCATTTTGGATTCTTTTCTCACTGAACCAGATTTCAAGTTCAGAAATGATGCAACCATCAAAAGACAAACGGCCTGCCTCCCAGCCTCCTAGAGCCTTCTGAAAACTTCCTATTCATGAAAAGGCATTGTCTTTAGTGTCGTGACACAAATTTGTGAAAATTTGAACTAAGTGCTGCAGTTGCAGGTTAAAAGACTGTAAATGAAATACATAATTTCTAAAACATCATGCAAGAAATGTGGTTTCACATCTTACAGTCAAAGTCCTACAAGTTAATTAATAACAAGCACACTGAGGTGTGATAGCGGGAGCATACATTTAAAATTATTACTCCCTCCCACCCCCCCAAATCAAAAAAAGTAATATTAATTAAACTTAAGAAATAATGAATGCACCATTAAAATGTCATCCAAAGATGTTGACCTAAGACAAAGGTTCCAATGATACACAATACGGTCAAAAAGTTTTCAATCAGTAATATACAGTATGACAACTACATCTTGTAAATTATACCCAATACTGCCGGCAGTCTATCCCTCTAAAGAATATTTGCCCCTTTCATCCCTTCCTAACAATCAGATAATAAAATACAGCACCTATAAATAAGCAAAAAAAAAAAATATATATATATATATACCGAAATCATCTATTGTTAGTTTAAAGATATGGCAATAAAGGAGTCTAAATTAGCAAACTTGTAGAAGCCATAACTGATAAAACAGCTTATTGAAAAAAGGTGGCAGTAATGCACTCTATGTGTGCACAGGTACTTAAGAAAATACACAGACGTATAAAATTGCACACACGCACACACGCACACGCTCACCCACCTCTATTCTCACGCATATACACATAGACAACAGGAGGAATCAGAGACAAGTTAGACTTCTGATTTATACTTAGACTGCCCTAAACTGTGCATAAAAGAACTTTCCAAGAGGAGAAATGAATGAAGGGCAAATGGTCTGGTCTGGAAGTGAAGAGCATCAACGTTTTGGTGTGAATTTGGGCCATCTCTACGGGGGTGGGAGCGGAGCCCAGACTGCCACGTTCTCTCTTCTGCAGGGAAGGAAGCTTCCCACGAGTTCATCAGGGTCATCAGTGCTTGTGGGGGGAGTTCTCTCTTCTGCAGGGAAGGAAGCTTCCCACGAGTTCATCAGGGTCATCAGTGCTTGTGGTGGGAAGAAAGAGAAAGAGAGAGTGCGTGCGAGCCCTGCCCAGGCCCAGGGAGCCTCTTCCCCTGGCAGGGCTCAGTCCATCAGGCGCCCAGGAGAGTGGTGTGAGGTGAGGTGCCTTCTGTGCCAAGGAAAGACCTGTAGACTGCTGTCTACGTGGGCCGGGGACCATCTGGCCCCAGATCTGCCTGCTGTGACCTTGCCGGCCTACTCTTTCCTCCTTTCAATGCTCGCACACGTGCAGACGCATGAACACAGACGTAGACACCATAAATTAAACAAAATGAACGTGTACATGCTACAGTTCTAACTTGTCTCCTAAACCTCCGAGATATGAGGTCTGATCAGCGTGCTCTGCGGTTAGAGGTTAAAAAGCAGATTATAAAATACCTAGATTCGGATCTTTTCTTTTTGTCCTGATTTGGCCTAGAATGGAGTGTATTAAACAAACCCTGGTCAGCAAAAGCCCAGAGTCAGTTAAAGCTATGGATCAATGTGCACTACATGTCAGAATTCTATTCACTTACAAGAAAACACTACGCCAGCTACCACAAAATCAGATATTTTCCTGATGTGACTTTTCTTTTTGTTAAAAAATATGTGGAGTAAATGTGTTTTATTTTAATTCAAAGTTTCAAACGAGAAGATTCTTTTCTTGAAAATATTTAGGAATCCAAACTAGTGTGTTTAGAGTCGGTTTGACTGTGCAATCTCTTAGTGGCAACTGAACAGCTACAAAAACTTTCTTTTTAAATTTTTTTTTCTGAAAAATCTCCCCCCCCCCTTTTTCCTGGTTTAAGAAGATAATAGTGTATTATCGCTCTGAAGCCATTAGATGGCAGATAAAAAGCCCCCTTTTAATATGTGGGTTTGATTTTTTTTTTAAGCCCACACGAAAGAGGAGGGCGCAAGGCAAAGCTGTAAGAGTTATTCCAGAACCTGTGGAAACCACTTAGGGCAATAAAAAAAACACTTCAGGGTACAAAAAAGCTCGACTACACATTTCCGTTTTCTTCCTTGAAAACACGACATAGATTGGGCTTAATGCTCCTTTGTTTCTATATGCACCTTGGCCTATGGCGATTTTGCCCTGTGGCCCGCAGGGCGGTAAGTGCGCAACTCGGTCCGTGCGAGAGTCGGCGCCGCCCCTGGGCCGGCCCTGCCCGCGAGACTCCGCCCAGCCCCGCGAGACTCCGCCCGGCCCCTGGAGACTCCGGTGCGGAGCGGAGTGGGACGGAGCGGCACGGAGCTGCTCAGCCGGCCGGGGCGGGCGGGCGCCGCCCTCAGAACTCCCATTCGATGGGCTCCTCCCGGCTGGCGGCCTTCTCGAGGCGGTGGATTATGCTGTTCAAGTTCGCGGCCTTCTTCTTCCTCAAGGGGTTGTCCCGCGAGTCCCTGGCGCCCGCCGCCTCGGGGAGGCCGAC
>NW_007726275.1:354603-385566 GCF_000696425.1 Galeopterus variegatus | reverse complement strand
GGCGGCGGCAGCGGGGCCGCCCGACTCCTCGGCTTCGGCGGCGCCCGGGCCGTCAGCGGCCTCCACGCCGTCGCAGCTGTCGCCCTCCGAGCTGGGCGCTGCCCGGCCGCTTCGGGCCGACGGCGAGTCGCTGGCGCCGGCCTGGCCCTGGCTCCCGGCCTGAATTTCCTCAATGAACAGTTCCCTGCGGATCCGAGACCTACGAGACACAAGTGGTGACGGCGCCGTGAGTGAGCCGCTGGCACTGTGGACATAAGGCCGCTATCCCCTGGAGCCCTCCTCTCTGGCCACCTTGGTCTCCCTGCGCCGCATGCTCACGCTCCCACCCCAGCCCGCGGCCCAGTCGAGCCTGCGGCAGCGCAGGACACCCCCTCTTCCGAGTCACTGCCCACCTCTGCTAGTGCCCAAACCCTGGCGCCTTCGCCTTCGTATAAGCTGTCACTTGGTTGGAATGCCATTCCTCTCTTCTCCACTAGGACACAGCGCCAGTGTTACTTATGGAATGCACACTTCATCCCACCCTGCCTCTGTAGGCTGCGAAAAGCAGGTCCCGTTTATTCTTTGCATGTCCAGGCCTAGCATGGTGCTTGGTATACAGTAGTAGTGCTGGCTGAATTAATGAATGATACTGCATGATAACCACTGCATCCTCATGAAGACTTCATGAGAGAGAACCAATTATTGGACAGTGCCCAAAGTGAACAGCTTCCAGCTCTGAGCCACAGAAGGTCAGGGGCTCCTAGTCCAGGCTGGGGCAGGATTTTACCAAATTGTGTATTTTCAACTAATTCCCTCCTCTGAAAGAAGAAGACCAGGAAATGGTCACTTGATCAAGTAGGAAGGAGACCACATCCATGCTGCAACATATCAAGCAAATTTTAGTCCAGCTGACTTCAGCCTACAGTGGAAAATGTGCTCCAATACTTTGCTGGGACATTGTACTATCTACTGCAGGCCTGAAGAGTGCTTTCCCTTTAAGAAAGGGCTCTTATTAAGTCTGCTCCAAAGTTTCACCTCCCATCATGCTTATGGTATTGGCTCAGTCAGACCTCTCTCTAGGTGTTTCTTAAGGGGTGTAAAAGCCTCTGATAAGGTGCAAACTGTTATTAGTAGAAAAACATCTTCAGGTGAATTAGCACCAAGCCCAGTGTCTTGCAAAAACTGAGCCTGCAGAAAGCCCTTGAGTTAGGCAGGCGTGAAAATATTTTCTGCGTTGTAACTCAATAAAGGCAACGTTTTTGAGAGCCTGCTATATGCCAGGTCCTGTGCTGGCTGTAGTGAGGGTTGGAGCCAGGGAGAAAACTGCTGTAGTTTAGTCTGGGATATCAGAACTCTGGGGTGATTGTTAATCTGTTACATAGTTATTTGCTTCCTGCAGAGAGTGAGCTATGCATAGAGTGAAGATTTCTGAGCTCTGGTTCAGGAAGGTGAGGTTCTGAGAAGCCCCTGGAAATTCCCAGGGGTAACAAGACTTTCCTCTTTCCCTTGGGAGCCTGGGAAATGGCAGCTCCTGTGAATGGGTTCCCTGCTCTCGACTGGCTTTCCAGCCCTTTGGCAGCAAGAATGCCAGTTGGGGTGAACACCAACCCTACCCTACCCATAAACCTGGGTTTGAAATCTGCCTTTGTCACTTACTAGCTTGGTAACTTAGACAAGTTATCTAAGCTTTTTGAGCTTATCTGAAAAATGTGGTCAACAGTGTCTTCCTTGAAGAGAGATACTAAGATTAAAATATTAACTAATATATGGCACAAAGTAAGAGACTAAAAAAAGTCACTATTCTTACTATACAGCTGTCTTCTGAATGGCAGAATACCTGTTACAAGCACAAGGCTGAAGTACAAAAAGAGCTGAGTGTGGGAGGGGACACCTCAGGCCTGGGCCTGGGATCTGGGTTTCCATGCTCAGCAGCTTGGTGGGTGTGTGACCTTGCTCTGTAAAACGGGGCCACAGCTCTGCCTGGGGGTGCCTGGGGGTGCTGATGGGAAGACGTGATGAGCTGCTGCAGCTATACACCTCTTGGCTCAGAGCCTGGCACATGTTAGGTACTCAGCTGATAGCAGACTCATCCTTCTTCGCCTAGACCTGTCTCCATGTTCAAAAGGAATATTATCTGCTGGTCTAGATAGAAGAGGTTCCAGGGGAAGTTCTAGTTTTAGACTGAAGTCTCACAGAATGCCATCAGCTGGAAGAGTTTCTACTGGGTAGACCTGTTCTTCCAGGAGGAGATAGTGCCTTGAGGCATGTTGCTCTGGCATTCCTAGCCCTAGTACTGGGTACACGGAGAGCCTGAGATACTTCCTATTCCCTTAGGGTGAAAGGATAAGAGGAAGTAAAGCTTTATTTTTCTAGGAGGGGCAAAAATTGGTCCCAAGCATTACTTCCTGAGGGTTCCAGTGGGGCAGGAGAGAATAAAATCAAATTTTCCTATTTAACCCCTGCGGAAGAATGTAAATAAACTGTCCCTCGTTTAGGAATTCAACACATTCAAAGCATGGGTGCTGGGTGCCAGTCCTTACAGGAAGCTCTATGGGGTAGACCAGGGCAAGCTGGACTGTACTGCACATTCAATAAACGAACCAAAGCTGGGGAGAGAGTGCTCGTTGAGATCTCTGCTCTGCACTTTACCCGCTGGGTGACTCTAGGCAAGTGACTCCAATTCTCTGAGCTTTATGCCAATTCTGAATAAGCTGGTGCTCACTTCTCATCCACCCTGTTTTGTTATATAAAATTCTTCTCTAGTTCAATCATTCTTTCAAACCCCACTCATCTCTTAACTCTTCCATGATATTTTTCCAGATATGTGCACCTGAAACTAATCTCTGCCCCTGGTTCTCCCTTTTGACTTGGCCCAGCCTGCCTTGTTGTGGACTTATTTCTGAAAGAAAGCATTCATTAAGCATCTACTTGGGATCTGGATCTGGGCTCATTTACTGAATTTTGGTTGTACTCAGCTCCTGCACCTTCTCCATGGGAGCCAGCCCACACATGGGATGCTTGCCCGTAGCCCGCGCTGCTGTGATGGGGAAGCTGCCGGAGACAAGGATTTAGGGAACAGCTCAGCTGCACCTCCTAACTTAGCCTTTATTGGCAATAAAGGTGTGATTTTGGGCCCCCTCTCATATTTTTAAATTTTCCAGGTTGTTCAGAACCTGGGTGGTTTATTGGGCTCCTTCTGACAGTTGGGTAGAATGTACTGATAAGGGTGGGTCCAGCTGGAGAGACAGCCCCTCCCCCTGGCCTGAGCTTCTACTGTCTGCCGGGTACGTTAGGTGAGTAGCTGTCAGGCCCCACCTGCACTGGCTACACATGTGTAGTGTCACAGGGATTTAGCTGGGAGCGCCTACCCTGATCTTACTGAGCCCTAGAGAAAATGATGTTCTGATGAGAACCAGCAATTGAGATGGTCACTTACAAAGCATTAATTCAGGAATTTCCAGCAGGCTACTAGGATTCTTGGTTTCTAGCAGTAGGATGCCTGGTTACAGCTATGATCAATAATTCATTACACTTCAGTGGATTTCTGTGAT
Organism: Galeopterus variegatus; assembly: GCF_000696425.1. Taxonomy (NCBI): domain Eukaryota; kingdom Metazoa; phylum Chordata; class Mammalia; order Dermoptera; family Cynocephalidae; genus Galeopterus; species Galeopterus variegatus. Next base: position 382,036 of record NW_007726275.1, on the reverse strand, counting down.
CTATTCCAAATATTTCATCCCAGTCTACTTTGTTCTACCAGTAGAGCACTGGGCCCTTACCTACTTAGGCAAGTTATTCAACCCTTCTGAGTTTTTATGTTTCATCTGTAAAATGAAGGTAATACTGTATTTCCTATATAGTTGTGAGGGTCACATGATATAACGTTGGTTAAAACTTAGCTCAGTGTCTGGAGATCTAGTAGATGCTCAATAAATCTTCGTTAACTCATGGACTTTTCCAAAAGAAACAGTCTTAAACTATTTATTTATTCAAACTAGGGAGAAGTAGTTGTTCAGCCCCCTCTTTCCGATTGCCCTGGCTTTCGCTAGGGGCTCTCAGAACCACGGAGGCGTCACCTCTACTCTAAGTTGCCCCCCTTCTTTTCATTTACAATGCCACTGAAACTAAATGCGGAACATTCCTGAGGCTTTCAGGAATCCCGTGGAAAGAAGGGTGGGGTGGAGCCAGACAGTGACTCGGAAGCAGAAGTGACTCCCACGGACAGAGTGCTGGGGAGTGGCAGCAGCGGCCACAGTGGTACAAGCAGCAATTTATCCGTGTGCAGCCGCAAACTAGGAAGAAGATGCTAATTAAAGTGAAGACACTGACCAGAGAGGAGACTGAGATTAACACTGAACCCACAGACAAGGTGGAACAAATCAAGGAGCGTGTGGAGGAGAAAGAGGGACTCCCCCCCACAACAGCAGTGGCTCATCTACAGTGGCAACCAGATGAATGATGGGAAGACAGCTGCTGATTACAAGATACTGGGTGGTTCCGTCCTCCACCTGGGTTTGGCTCTGAGAGGATGGGGTGGTCTTAGGCAGTGATGGACCCTCCCTCCATGTTACCTCCTTATCCTCTCACTCATAATGAGGCATCATTTATCTTCTCACTCTCTGGGACACCAGAGCCACTTCCCCCTCCCCTAGATGCCCAGTCTTGTGTGTCTACTGCTGGGAGACTATGGGGACCTCAGGATGCAGTGTTCCTGGCCCAAAGGGCCCTTGCTGGCTACTGGGTTTTAGTTTGCAGTCCTGTGTGCATCCCTGTCTTATGGCTATGCTCCTGGTTGTCAATAAAATATCTTCCCTGTCTTACGGCTATGCTCCTGGTTGTCAATAAAATACTTCCTGGCAAAAAATACCCCCCCCACCCCCCCCAACTAAAAAACCCTACTCAAACTAATTTGGAACATAATAATGTAAAAAAAACCCTAAGAAAGCACCAAAAAAATCACTAAGAAATAAATGTTCATTATTATGGAACCATGAATGTCTACTATCTCCCTTATTAAATTATGATATAACCATATGATATGATCCCCCCCACAAGTCACGGCAGATGTGGACTGAATCTAAACATACAATGTTGACTGGAGGAGATGTGGCCCTACATCTTTGGCCAAGTCCCCAGAACATCATTCCTGTACACCGTTAACAGCCACTGTCTTCCGTACAGACAGCTTCTTCCTAAGGGCTGAACAGGTGCTCTCTAGGAGCTGTGATTTACTGGGCCGGGAGCAGGACTGTACCTGTAATTGTGGAACCAGTTGATGACAGTGCTGGTTTTCAAGTTGAGCTGGGTGGCGAGTTCTTCGATGGTTTTTGGTGACGGGTATGGCTTTTGCTGATAGGCTCGTTTCAGAGCTTCTTTCTCTTCAGGAGCCAGCACCACCCGCGGCTTCTTCAGCTGGTGCTGGGGCTGGGGGCTGGCACCCTGGCTGTAGTCAATGCCAACAGAGGGGGGCTCGCAGGGCTGGCTGTCACTGACTGAGCTGTGCCGCCGCTTCATGTAGGCTGAGGGAGGGAGAGATGTCACACTGAGGTCAAGGCCCAGCTGTGAAATTGGCCTGAATCCCTGATCCCCACTAGCATGAAGAAACATTGCTGGCTTGCAGTTACTTTTGTGCAGAGCATCTCAAGACACCTGGACTAGAACTATTCTGTTACTAGCACTTGCTCATGAGGATCTGCTCTGATGAAATGTGAGGTCTCCATATGTTCCTGCACAACTGGACAGTTCAGTGGGGAACACAGAGATGACCACAGCAGAGCGACAGGGGAGGCAAGTGCAGGTCCCGTGGAGGGGACCAGGAAGTCTTCCCAGAGGAGGTAATGTTTAAATAGAATCTTGAAGGACCAGAGGGATTAACCAGAAAAAATAGGCGATGAGGTAGAAGATGGCAGGAAGCTGTTCAGAAAGTGGGAGTGTCACATGCAAAGACAGAGGCATGGAACAGCATGGCTCAAGAGCGTGTGTGAATGTGTCTGTGCGTGCGTGTGTGTGTACATGGAGGGTGGCGGTGGCAGTAGGAGTTGCTGGACACGAAGCTGGAGAGATAGGCAGAGCCAGGGCAGGCCAAAGATCTGGACTTTTCTGCTGGCAGTGGGAAGAAGTGAAAAGATTTTCATCATGGGGCTCAGGAGAACGGTCTGGGCTAGAGAGAGGAATTTGGGAACCATTAGAATAGAAATTGTAGATGATGTCGGTGACATAGATGAGAAGGAGAGGGGCTGAGAATGGAACCCTGAAAAACAGCCCTCACACAGGATGCTCCTAGGGGAAGAGGCCACAAAGGATACAGAGACAGGAGGAAAAGCAGGAGACGGTGATGTTACCAAAGGGACGTCAAAGAGGAAGGATAGACAGCCGGCAGCGTCAAATGCTACAGAAAGGAGTCTGACAAGAACCCAGAATGTCCTTCGGACTGAGTGATTAGGAGAGACTCAGACCCTGTGAGCAGATCCCACGGAGCTGTGCGAGCAGAAGCCAGGCTACGGCGGGCTGCGCAGTGAATGGTGGTGAGGAAGTGAGGGAGGTATGAGTTACTGTTTTAAGAAGCCTGACTGTAAGAGAAAGGTGACAGGATGGCTTCTAGAAGGGAAATCCAGGGTTTTTAAAGAGCTGATAATGTTTCTGAGCTAAGAGGAGAGGACAGAGAGAGCTGGTGATACGGGTGGAGAGAATGTGCTCGCTGGAGGGACGTGAGGGGGATCCTGAACAGAGGGAGGGAGGGAGGGAGGGAGGCAGGACGGGTGGAGACACAGACCAGGCTTAGAGACTGAGGTGGGGACGGGGGGCCTCTGCATTCTTCATGAAGTAGGAAGGCAGGAGGAAAGATGACTTGATGAGAGGATGAAGAGGGGATGGGAAAGGAGGCCTGAGCAGTGGGAATGGTGGTGGGCCCAGGCCCCCACTGAGGTGGGCAGTGTGAATCTGCGGCACACCAGCCTAGGCAGGCGTGGGGTGTCCTCCAGCAGGACTCAGAAATCAAGAGAAGAATGGCAGGGTGCGAAGGGAGGGACCATGGAGGCTGGGGTGCCTGGGGAAGTAAACTGGGGCAGCAGAGGACAGGCTGATGGGGGAAAGTGAGGGAGGGGACTTTGAGGGTCTGGAGGAGTCTTGGGAAAGGTGGAAAGAAGAGAGAAAGATGGAAAGATGGTAGGATGTGCTCTGTGAGTGGGGTGCCTGACTCTGGGATTTGGGAGGTAGTGTAGCTGGGGTGATAACAATGTTGATTCAGGGACTAGCTAAGGGCTGAGGAGGTCAAAGAACTTGAACCCCGGGGGCTAGATAGGTCAGGTGGGTCTTCCGTGTGGGTAGTGATGTCCCCTGCATGAGGCAGGACATGGGGTATAGAGGAAGGCAGTAACCCTGGGGCCACAGCCTTGAGAAAAAGCAGAGAGTGAGCAAGAGGCTGGGGATGATAGAGAAGGGGACTTCCAGTTAGGCCTGCTGGAATGAGCCGCAAGGCAAGAGGGGTGCATCCACGGGAGGAGGAGAAGGGCCGGAGCAGGGCGCAGAGCTTAGGAGCCATGTGGCCTGCTCTGAGGGGCAGCAAAAGGGACAGCAGAGCGGCACAGAGCAGGGGTGAGGGTAGCCCCTGTGCGGCAGTAAGGCTTGGAGCCTCGGCGTGGGGGCCGTCGCCTGGGGCCATGCCTGGGTGGCTGGTGAGCCCACAGAGCTGCCTGCTTACGTCCTGGGCTGTGTCTGTGCTGTGTCTGGTCCTCTCTGTTGTTTTCTGTCATTAATTCCAAATATGCTTCAAGTTAAAAACCATTCTGACTTCTCTTGCAAATGAGTCACCCATATTGATCTTTCTAGTGGACTAGTTTGGAATAGTCTGAAAACTCTAAAAAGTTCTTAGTGATGGAAGATGAGAAATAATACTTGATTCAAATGTCATGTAGTAATAAGAGTGGCAGCAGCAGCTAACATCTACCATTTAGTCCTTAGAGTCATGCTATGGGAGAGAGATCATTATTACCCCTATTTACAAATGAAGAAACTGGAGCCTAGAGAGGTTGAGTCCCCTGAGGTCACACGGCCAGTAAGTGATGGAACTAAGGTCTGATCTGAGTCTGTTTAGGGCAGCGCAGCCTGCCCTGCTGGATGGTGGCCAGCCCCCATTGCTGCCCTGCTGGGTGGTAGCATGTGAGCAGGCACCTGAGGCAGAATCCACAGGAGCCACAGCAAGCTAATGAGAATACTGAGATCATAAACAAACTAAGGGAGAACACTATTGATGACCAGGGTCCATCTGTAGCCAGGGAGAAGAGCCCATGGAGACAGCCACGGCACTATGTATGTGTACGAGTGTGTGTACATGTACGTCCGTGTGCTTGTGACTACATAAACAGGCTGGTCCAAGGGCCATCTAATAAAGGGAACAGAAAAGCAGAAGGCAGAAAGGCAGAGCAGGGTAGAGAAGAAGGCTTATGAGAAAGAAATAAGGAGAGGAATAAAAGATTGGAGCTAACGGAAGAAGAACAAGCTTTGTGGAAGAGAAGAAAGCATACCATGCCTATAAATCATATGGCCTGGATTCCCTGTTGCAGCATTTTAAATTTAGGCTAGACTGGGCACAAGTGATTTTAAAGGAATACAAATTATTTTAATAACTCATTTACTGAGCACTTACGTGTGCAGTTATAGTAAATAGACATATTTAGAAGGAACACCTTCTAATCCTTACAACCTGGGAAAGTTAGCATTATTATCCTCATTTTTCAGATTTTTGTAGGAATTTAGCTAGGGAGTTAACGAACTTGCCATTTTATTATTAGAACTAGGAAACAATTGAGAAGGTAAATGTTCTACAAAGAAAATTAACATAGTATTTGGCCAGCTGCTCCCCACCCCACAAAATAAGAAAAAGAAATTAACGTGATATAGTCAAAGTCCAGAAAGAAATGGGCTGGACTGTCTAGCGGTTGGAATTCTCTGCCGTCCCCTCCCTCTGGGCAGGTGACCAGGAGGTGAGGGTCACCCAGGCACTGAGGAAGAAGTGTGCCATGGGAATCTGCTGCTGTGTCTGAAACTCAGGTGCCTGGTCTCCTGCAGGGTTGGAGGGGGATTCTCAAGTGAGCTTCTCTAGTGCCAACACCCCTACTTGTGGAGAGAAGACAGTGGGACCACTGCCTCTTTAGGGACCTCTAGATGTAGAAGCAGCCGGGCCCTGCTGTAACAGTGACACTTTTGTAACACAAGAGGGCGCCCAGTGCCCATGCAGAAGGAAAAGTGGGGGCCTGGGAAGCCCCTGAAGGTCACTTGTGGGGACTAAGGTCCTCTCTGCTGGCCCAGGATGAGCAACACAACAGGGAGTGGTGAACTCTATGCCCTCGTCTCTCCTGACATCTGAAGCAACGGGAGGCTGGCCGGGATACTCAGAGCTGCCCGTCAAGCTTGCATGGCAGGGCACTGCCTTTTGACAGAGGTAGAAAACTTTTAAGTTGCTTGGGTGAGTACTGATAACTGCTGAAACTCAGCAACCAATACACTGGGTTTATGGTACCATTCTATTTTTGTTTATGTCTCAAATTTCCCATAGTAAGTTGAAAACTTTGGGGGTGACATGGCACCAGCCTATTAAGCCTGCAGCACCTCCTGAAGCCTTGGTCTATACACCCAAGGGCCCCTGATGGGGTAAAGGCCACCGTGTGGGCACGTTGCCAGGGACAGCAAATGTCCTAGGATCCCAGTGAGCCAAGCTCTCAGCACAAAGGCAGCTGACATACACTTCAGATTGCCAGCTTTGAAGTCAGACAGGCCTACATTTGAATTCCTGCTCCTTACTCAGACCAGCTGTTGCAGTCAGGTAGGTTTCCTAAGGGCCTGAGCCTCGTCTCTGCTGGACAGTGACATCTATGTTGCATAGAGCTGTGTGGATGGAGCAAAGCCTCAGCACAGCACCTGGCAAATAGGAGGGCCTCAGAAAATGGAAGTCTCCATCACTGTCAAAGGGCCCAGCCCCACAGGGTTCCTGAAGGAGGCATCAGACACTCTCGCTCTTTCTTGGAGCTCCAGCCCTCTCCCTGCTTGGGTGAGAACAGTGATGATCAGCTGGGGGAAGCAGCAGACCTGGGCTCTGTACCCACCCAGGGCTCAGTGGCTCGGGGGCTTGCGATGCCCACTCTTAGTTAAGGTCCTCTGCTTTAGCTGGTCAAGAAGGGTGGCTGCAGCTTCTTATGGCCGGACCAGTAGCTGGCAGTCTGCACCTAGGGGATTTGGATTCAGCCACCCAGTGAACTCACAGCACTGTACGTGACCGAGGACTGTGGGCCCTCTGAGGACTGGACTCACTAACGAGGACCAGCCCTTAGGAACTAAAAAGTCAAAAGACAGAGCAGACATGGCGTCCACCACAAAGGTGTTTCCCTTTGGGCTTTTTCCTACATTGCAGCCTATGGGGCCCAAGAATCAACATTGGAGATGACATTCGGGTGCATTTGGAGTTATCCCCTCTAGGGAGGCCATATCCCTAGAGGTTAGAGAATGACAGCAGAAGAGAGATCTGTTTTGGCAGGAATTTGATCTGCCACTTTCCAGGCTGGTGACTTTAGTGGAGGCACCTAACCTCTCTGAACCTGAGTTTCCTCTTCTACAAAATGCATCTCTTAATTCTCCCTCTGGTAAGACCCTATGAAAGCCTCTAGCACTCGTGCAGTAAATGCTGTAACGACCCACCCAGCCACCCCCAAGACAAAAGACAACAGATGAATGAACACCACCCGGTGCTGTGTTGCTCTCTCCTTGGTGCCCCCCACTGCTAAAATAATCTTTAGATTCAGGCTGCTGGGTAGAAACAATCTTACTGCTCTATCTTACAGTCCCTGGGTCACAGGTTAGTGTTTCTCATCAGCTCTGTGGGAAGGACATAAAGGAACTGGCCTGTATGTAGGGGAGAAAGCAGCTTGCTGGGGCAGAGAGCACTGAGTTACCTTTCTTCTCCATCCGTTTCATGTCCATCAGCTTCTCCACGTTGTTAGGGTCATTCAGCCACAGCTGCATCCGCACAAAGGGCTCCCGTCCCTTCAGACTGAGCTTATGCCAGGGCTTTGGGCGGGCAAGGAGGTCGGAGACGGAGCCTTGGGTGAGCCCTAAGATGGTCTCCCCAAATAACCGCTGACCTAGAGAAACAACAGAGCCAAGACAGACTGTCATCAAGTGCAAGGATCTGAAAGAACAGGTACGTGTCAAGGTTAAAATCAGACACAGGTGTTTGAAGGCTCAGAGTCTGGACAGCTGGGTCCTGGCTTAGAGCAAGCACTTGGTAGAAACATTTCTTCCACCAGACTTCTAACAAACTCCATTGGCGGGGGAGTGGGCATTCTGTTTATACACGACAAATGACACTTCTCTCAAAAAAGCCTTCAGGCTTTGGATGAACCGGGGCCTGGATAACACCTGTGGCATTTTTCAGAGGTGGTTAAATCCCTAAACCCAAGCTCAGGAGGTTAAGTAGCACATGGGAGACCTCTCTTGTACAGCCTCAAACCACAGGGCCGCTGCGTCTCCTTTCATGATGAGCAAGGCTATTGGGTCTTGCTGAGAAAACAGGGCACTTGACCCAGGGTCACAGCACGGAGGAGAAGGAGAGTGAGTTCCTCAGCTGTGTTTGTGAAGTCTGCTCCTGCAGTCTAAGCTGACTATGCTGGATGCAGCTCAAAGTGGATCAAAACCCCTTCCCCGATACCTTTTCTTCTCTGAGGCAGGGATAAGCAGCCTGCTTCACAGGCTGATCAGAGGGCATTTTGCTCTGGAGAGCACAGCAGCATTAAGTCTGTAATGTTTGTCAGGGGCTTAAAAAGAAAGGTTCACTTCTCTGAGGGCCATTCAGCGGTGGGTTAAGAGAGCCACCACTATTAAAGATACAAGTTAGAATCAGTCATAGCCTAGATGACCTGATGGGAGAACTTGAATGAACAGGACTTATTAGGTAGAAATGGAGATTGGGATCAGAGAGGCCAGTGTTTGGTCCCATAAAGCATGGAGCACAGAAACCTGTGGCCGGGAGCACTTCTTCCTCTCGGTAGCAGGAAGGCTGTGAGGACAGGCTTACTCCCTCTGCAGCTCACAACCTCCACCTATGAGATGGAGACAGCCCACCTGTGCTCCCAGAGAAGGTGCAGGAGGAAATGATTTGGCAGTGGCTTGTAACAAGTGAGCCTTCAAGATTCTTACTGTGTGGAGAATTTTGGGTTTGAGAAAATTAAAAATTTTTTTGTATCAGTCATTTTAACTTAAGTTTGTTATTTTATAATTTCTCAAAATGTTTATATATATAATTCTTGGGAAATTACTTGTATTAATTCTAGAGGTTTCCTAGGCTCCCAATTGTTTTGGGGTTACAGACCCATTTCAGAACCTAAAGAAAGCAAGCTACAGACCCTCACGTGGTAACACGTGTTACATACATGAATTCTACAGATAATTTCAAGAGGCTGGTCTATGAACACTCCAGGATCCCAGGTCAAGAGTTGAGAGGATGCCTGGGTCTGGACTATGGGTCATCTGCCTAATTCAGCTCTAATCTGGCCCCCTCTGTGTCTGTTACCCACTAAGAAATCCCAGTAGGGAAGACATCTACTTTCCCTGAGTGGCTGAGTTAGAGTAACCATGTAAATTGCTTCTGATCTCTAAGTCCAGGGTGATGCTGCTATGGAGCTGTTCCAGAAGTTCCTGCTCAAAGAGGAGGAAGACATCTTTCTGGTGAGAAATGTTTCACCCTGAAGATCAATGATTCACGCTTTACAGCACTTTAAAGTTCCACAGACCAGCGGGGCGCTGCTTTGCTGCACATGACTAACATCAACTAAAACTCCAGCAACAATAGAGACACGGATGGTCAGGCTAAGGATGAGATTTCAACGTCCACAGTCTCACAACTGTGATCTTGTGACTTATCAGTGCTTGAAAATGAGAATTTTCTTTAGCAGACATTCAAGTTTACATGAAACGATGCTTCCTATAAGGCAGTGGGCAGCAATGATGTGACAGGCCTGCTTCATTGGACTTGTGATAAGACTGTAAAGTAGGGGATGACTCAAGTCTAGGAATCCCTGCACATTTCAATAATTGATGAACATATGGGACTTACCCATTTTTAAAAATTAACAGCTAAATTTTTATTTTTATGAATTAACTTAAATATAAACGTTCTCAGTTGACAGTATTTTTCTCTCATTTTGTTCGGTACAATGCATCACATGAACGGGGGTGGGGGGCAGAAAGCCTCAGCCTGACAAGCTGGCCCAACCCCCAGGCTGGGAGGTCACGAGGCAAACGTTACCGGAACCCAGCTACCCCCTTCTTCTCCACCCTGGGAAAAAAAAAAAAAGACACCCAAGGCCCCTCCTGAAGGTACCAGACAAATTCCAACCACTCTTTGGGGTTGTCTAAGAGGACACTTCCTCCTCTAACTGATTTTTACACCTGGGAAGTAAGAAGGACATACAGGCTTGGGGAGTAGCTGATTCCATTCTCTGCATGTCTACACCCTGTCCGGTCACTACAGCACCACAGGAGCACGATGGTTTCATACGATGCAATACCCTCATGTTCTTATAGCCACAGCTACTGCCTGGTGGTGACACTGAGCGCTCTGAGAGCCACCTCAGGCAGAGCCCTGGGAGGCCACAGCGCACGCTAGGCAAATGGCCTGGGCTGGAGCGCAGTGGGAGGGGTGATGGGTTCAGTTCTCTACGGGCTGCCTCAGCCCAGTGCAGAGTCTGTAGAATGCAGACAGCTTCATGGGGCAGCAGGAACAGTAATAATAATAGACTATTATCAGCTGCTAGGCACGGTGCAAGGAATGGCTGCTACTCGCAACCCCAAATTAACCTTCCAGTTTACTGAGAGGGCTTGGAAAGCATGAGCAGCTTGCCCAGCATCAAAGACATACTGGGCAGTTAGGATTCGGAACCATCTGTTGGATACTTCCAGGAAGCCATTCTGGTGCAGCCAGGCTGGTGCTGATCCTGGCATGTCTCAATAAAGACAGTTTGCTCTGGTCCACGTACATCCCTTCACAAGGGGTCTCAGTGGGGCGCAGGGTGGGGAAGGGCTGGCATTGACTCCAGCACTCTCGTAAGCTCCTCAGTGTTCACAATGGTAGGATGTGTCATGTTCTTATAGGTAGCTTATAAAAGTTTAAACCCCATGGCAGGCAGCCCGAGGCCCCCTTCTCCCATTCTTCCTGAGAACTCACCCAGGTAATGAGAACCTACCAAGGTTGTTGTCTGTCAGCACCTCCTTGACCCGCTTGGTTATGCCGTAGGTGTCCAGCTCTGGTGACATGGCCACTAGTTCTTGAATGCTGAGGGCCGAGTGTCCCGAGAGAGGCAGCGGGGTTGCGGGCTGGGAGTCGGAGGCCGGAGGGTCGCTAGGCTCTGGAGGCTTGCCATCCTTACTCGTGTCAATGGGGGGACAGGGCTGCTGGACCAGCTCCGTCAAGCTTTTCACGGATTCGCTGGAACTCATCGGGGACTCGGGGGCGGGGCTGCAGCTGGCGGAGGTCTTTGGAGTGCTTTCTGTAATTAAAGCACAGGAGAAACCATGGCTGAAAGCAGTCATCTTCACCATGCACGTCTACTTTCCTTATCTAGGGGACACTAATTAAACGCCCTGTACAAGAATATCCAGGACGATATTCCATGGGTCTTAATGAATTGTTTCAGAGGTTTCTGACTGAGAGTAACCCCTAATTTTCTGTATTAAAAACCAAAAATAACACCCATAGAAGAAAAAACAAGGGCTTAAATGAAAGTCTTCTGAAAGTTTAATATAAAGGTGTTCTGATAAAAAATAGGTCATATTAACCATGTGTTGTCACTGTCATGACTTCTTTTAATGAAACCCCATCATTCTGCAATTCAGAAGTACCTTGGCTAGAATATAACTTGCGTTATTTTGTCCATGTTTTCCAGGACAAAAAGAATGGACAGATTGTTTTAAACAAGGGCTGCCCATGACGCATGGTCACCATAACCTCAGATGCCAGCCCTGTGGGGGCCCAATGCTGAGCTCAGCATCCCAGACTTTTCACTTTGGTTGCTACAGGCTCCTCAGCACCCAGCTCCAGAGGAAGACAGCAGGGACCAGAGCGGAGAGGGGCACCTGCTCTGCTCTCTGGCTCTTCTGTGTCAGAGTGCTGTGCCTACCCCAGGACTTGCTGGTACTGCTGCTTTCTGAAAACCAAGCTCTTTGCTCTCTGGCCCTGCTGTGATCAGCAACAGGGCTGGGGTGGACAAGCGGGTGTCCACACTCTCCTTTTTTTTTTTTTTTTTTTCCTTTTTTGTCTTTTTTACTGACCGGTAACGGGATTGCAACCCTTGGTGTCGCGCCCATACCGGGGACCGGCAACGGGATTGCAACCCTCGGTGTTGCGCCCGCACCGCACTCAGCCAGTGAGCGGAACCGGTCTCCACATGGGATCCGAACCCTCGGCGGGAGCGCTGCTGCGTTCCCAAGCGGCGCACTCTCCAGTGCGCCACCGGGCCGGCCCCACACTCTCCTTTCTTAGAGAGGACTTCTGCCTTGTTGGTGGCACTGCAGGTGCCCAGTGGGAAACGCCACCCCGTGCTCTATTGGTGAGTGATCCCTTCTGGCGTGTTAGCATCACCTGTTATACCAACAAAATAGGCTTCATTCTAGTTTTGGGATATCTGAAAAAAAGACTTTGGCCATTTCCTGATTTCCAAATAGAGAGAAAGACTGTCTAGGAGGAAATGTGAAGTGACCTAGCACTGAGGTCCTACCCACAAGGCACAATCTGCCTTTGGCTCAGCTCAGCGTCTTGGCACAATCTTTCTCTCCTGCGCCCACTGAGGCCAACACACAGTGAGACCCCACAATGCCCTGTATGAGGCGTAGAGCCAGGTGCTGTCCTGCAGGCTCCTGTGCACTGGCTCTATGGCCCCAGAAGGTTGACAAGTTGCAGACAGCAGGGCAGGGTCTTACTCTTGCTAGCTTCTCCCTCAGGCCCTTGCAGGTCACTCAGTAAACTGCAGCATGCACAAGAGGTACCCCATAATACTTGTTATCTGACTAAAAAGGAAAAGTACCACCGAGTAAGAATTTAATTTCAATTTACCATATAACTGGAGGATCCTTTGCTGGACATATTGTTTCCAGGATAACAATCTAGTCTGACTCCAAGAGGACAGAAAATATATCCCAAATACAAGGAGTATTTTGTATAAATATCTAGAAAGAGCAAAACTCCAAATAAAACAACTGCAATTCAACCGATATACCTATTTATTGTCCTGAATGGTACAGTTCCACCATTGCACAAAGCTGTGTTCTTTAAATAAATCAGCGTAAAGACAACGACAGCAACAAACCAAACTGGTGTGCGAAAGACGTAAAAAGGCAGAATGGTCCATATAAATCTCTAAGACAAAATGAATCCTACAAATCGGATTTCTTCTCCCTGCTCACCCCAGGTCACTACACAACTGGATATAAACCTGGCAAATGTTATTTTTGTATCTGAAGCCGCAAAGGAAAGGTACTGTAAACTTGCCCTGATTCACCCATGTGAGGGACCAGTCTGGCAGATCATCCATCTTGCTCACTGTATACTGTCAAGGATGGCATGAATTCCCCACATGATAAACAGATTTCTTCTCAGGTTTGTGTCCTTTAACCCACAGCAAGGTCAAAATCATGGCTGCCTGGCTAATAAACGGCGCGGTGCCAGCTGTGGTGGCTCCTCCCTGTTTTGTTCTGGGTGTGTAGGAGGATCTCACCAAATGCCTTGAGCAGCTGCACAGTCCTTCCTTCCAGGCATTCTCAGCAAGCCACTCGCACGTATTTTTGCCATGTGGAACCCCCAGAACTAACAGAGCTGCTCCCCATACATTACCGGTGTCGATCTGGGCCCTGGACCACGATTACAGACAGAGACAAAACCCTAAGATCAAAACCCTGTCTGGGCCCTGCAATGCCCAGGGCGTGTGGCGGTGACACACTGTAGCCAGTTGCTGGAGCTGGCTTGGATCTGCTTTTCTACTCTCAGTGTGTGTCTCAAATGCAGAAAACCACTCAGAGCTGAGTGCTCTTCCTGGGAGACAATTTATGCACTGACAGACACATACACACACCAATGCCGCTGTGGTCTCAGGTCACAGAAAGCAGAATCGGGCCCACGTTGTTTGGATAGGCACAGACAGATGCAAAGCAAATGGACCCTTTGGAGATACCATAAGTCTACATACTCAGAACATGGTGTTAGAAAGAGTCATTCTTTAGAAAGCTATTTCTGAGAACCACCAGCTCCAGCGGCAAGACCAGCACGACAATATCAAACCCATCAACAAGCACCCACAGTCCCTGTTGGGTGGCTGGTGTGTTGGGGAGAAGGTGGTACAGTGCAGGGAGGACAGTTGGTTGCCGATATGACTCACCATCCTGATAGAACAGAAATGTAGTCAACAGAGAAGAAACATCACTTTTTTCTTTTCTTTCCAAAAATTAGCAAATGGAGCCCTCTGATTAAAGTAACACTCTCTGAAAGAACAAGGCTTTGCTCCACTCCATGTAACTGAAAATAATAAATAAAGAAAAAAGGAGGAGTTCTGAGCTTGGCATTATGGTACTGAACTTGGGGGTGGGGCTACCTGTACCAGCTAGCCGTGTGAACTTGAATAGGATTCTGAACTTCTTGGAACACGCTGGTCTCATCTGAAAACTGCAGACAGGGGTGTAGTGAGGAATGAATCTGCTATGTGGTTGGTGCTAAGTAAACATAATCTGAATTTGAGGTTCAAAACAAAAAAGACTAGTTACTAAATTGTACTGAAATGTATTTGTTTGTGTAAAGATCTACATTCAGCATCAACCTCATGATTTGTCACTATTTCTCCCACAGTGTTTGGTAGATGACCGAGATGTTGGTGACAGACTCAAAAGGCTGTATCCTGTCTGATGCACTTAGATGACATTCTAGAAAAGGTAAAACTGCAGGGACAGAAAACAGACCAGTGGTTGCTAAGGGGGAGGAGCAGGAGTTGACTACAAAGGAGCACGAGGGAATACTTGGGATGATGGAATTACCCTACAGCTTGATTGTCAAAACTCATAGATCAGTTTTATGAGTGAAGAGTGAATTTTCCTGCACGTAAATTATACTTCGATAAAAACTTACTTAGGAAAGAAGTGCTGGTGGAAAGCTCATTCTTTCACATTCCATTTGTATACTAGGTCAGGCCACCCTGAATATGGCAGAGAACAGGTCAGAGGTGGCCCTGCCCTCCTGGAGCTCACGCCTAGTAGGGAAGACAGCCATGAAGGAGGAAGTACGTAAAGGATGGTGGACAGGAGGGGCCGGGACACCAGCCCAAGGATGAGAGACCTCCTGGAAGAAGACACTACAGGTGAAGCTCAGGCATGAACAGGAATTAGCCAGTTGAGTCAGGAGGAGCAGGGGTGGCAAGGAAGGGAGGTGGATTGTTCCAGACATTTATAGAAGGATACATAACACGTGGGGGTAAGGAGGTACCTGGTAGATCTGAGGCATAAATAAAATTTAGTGGAGTGAGGGAAAGGCCCCAGGTACTGGGTTGTGCAGGGCCTTTGAATCAGCTCCACAGCATGTCTGTGTTCAACCTCAGGGCAATGGGGAGCTGGGGAAGGCTCTATCCCAAGCTGGGGCTGCCCTGCGCCCGGCACTGCTTTTCTTCTGTGGACTTGGAGTGGAAACAGAGTGTTTATTGAGGCCTTGTCTGAAACAGTAAGAAAACTGAAAATAGTGTCCATCATCAGGAGACTAGGTATCTAAATTGTGGCATGTTCATATAATATACTCTGTGCTATAAATAGCAGAGAGAATATGAAAACTGGAGCCACATGCATCAACACGAGAAGCACAAAGATGAGCCCCAAAGCAAGGTGTGGAACAGAAACAGAGTTCAGCATTTGCATGACATTTGAAAGCCTGCACATGCTATATGTTGCGTGTGGCTACTTAGATGAGGAGTGAGGATAGAAAAGCATTCACGGGAGTGACGAACAGCAAATACACGGTGCACAGTAGTTTATTTCTAGTAGGAATGAAATTGGGGAGGGGGCTTCAACTCTATCTTTAATGCCTTAATTCTTTTAAAAGCATAGGATTACATGATGACCAAAAGTTAAGGTTAAAGTTGGGTGATGGGTGCGTGGGCGTTCACAACATTATTCTCTTCTAAGCAGCAAGTATGCTCACTGAGGCTTCAGTCCAGAGCAGGAACCTGACAACAGCACGCTGGGCTGGCAGGTGCCCAGAGGGCTGCTGCGGTGTCTGGGTGAGGGCAGAAAGCAGGATGGAGAGAGAGATGGGTTCAAGAGAAGCTTCGATAGGCTGAGGGGAAGTGTGAGAGGTAGTGGGATGAAGTGGAGGGAGCCCTGGACACGTGGCCAGCTGCTCATCGAGGGGACACTGTGCAGTAGAGACATCGTGAAGGAGGAAGATGATGTGAAGAAACCCTCTATGGTCATTCATAACAGCAGCCACTTAAGCTGACATTTACTGTGCACTTACTGTGTGCACGCACCGTGCAAAGGCTCATGGAGGGCACAAATTCAGTCCTCACAACCACCTCACGATGTGAAGTCAGCACAGTCATTTCCCTCGTTCTACAGAGACAAGACACGGAGCCCAGAGTTCCACAGCCAGGAACTATCCAGATGTCACACATTCTAGACAGTCACCTGTCCAGCTGGGCAGTGCCCACACCCTGCACACAAGTGTCCATCAGTGGCAGAGCGACTGGGCCTACCTTCTGGGGCACAGTTTCTCTACCATCCACATACCAACAGGCGTGAATCTCGAAAACACACTATGAATCACGAAAAGCCAACCCATAACTGACTTAGGGAAGGGAACCAAAACGCATCTTGTACCAAGTGTGGATGAGGCCATGTGCTGCGGGTGTTTGCACACCACTTCATTCAATTCTCCTAACAGCCTGTGGGGGCATACAAGCTCCACACTCCAGGCAAGGAAACCGAGGCTCAGACAGGCAATGCGATGTGGTCACAGCTACATGGATGAGCAAGGATCAGAATCAGATCAGCAGCAGGAAGCCTCCATGTTTCTACCTACCTGCTGTCTGCCAGTGACCACAGTGATCTGAATCCCAGCAGTCTGACTTCTCTGCATTCATTCATTCACTCACTCGTTCACACATTTTTTTTTTTTTTGACCGGTAAGGGGATCGCAACCCTCGGCACAGTGTTGTCAGCACCACACTCAGCCAGTGAGTGCACTGGCCATCCCTGTATAGGATCCAAACCCGTGGCCTTGGCGCTACCAGCACCGCACTCTTCCAAGTGAGCCACAGGGCTGGTCCCACTCACACATTTTTAAAGCACCTACTCTGTGTTATGCACTCTGCTAGGCAATGGGGAATTAGACAAAAACTTTGCTTTCAAGCAGTCCACAGACTGCAAGACTGGTACAATTGAAAACGGGTAATTTGCATATTTTAAAAGCCCAGCTACACAGTCCATCCATCCAATTTTGACAGCAATAGTAAGGTGTTATATATATATATATTTTTTTCCTTTTTGTCTTTTTTACTGACCAGTAACGGGATCGCAACCCTCGGTGTCGCGCCCGTACCGGGGACCGGCAACGGAATCGCAACCCTCGGTGTCACGCCCGTACCGGGGACCGGCAACGGGATCGCAACCCTCGGTGTTGCGCCCGCACCGCGCTCAGCCAGTGAGCGGGAACCGGTCTCCACATGGGATCCGAACCCTTGGCGGGAGTGCTGCCGCGCTCCCAAGTGGCGCACTCTCCAGTGCGCCACCTGGCTGGCCCGTAAGGTGTTATATTAAAAAGTGATTTTTGCAAGGCATTGAATCTTGCATAAGAGGAGCTTGGCTAGTAAGATACAGAAAACAGAGACAGGGACTCAAGGCCCTCTGAGATACACAAGGCATTCAGGAACTATAAAAGGATTATGAAAAATATTATATTCCAAAAACAGCAGGCAAACAACAGCTGCCTTAAGTTTTCAATAGAAGCCAATCGAAAATGCACACCCGCCATAATTTTCAGAGACAAATCTCTGCAGTTTATCCAATCCAGTGTTTGAATTTCCACACCCAGCCCTCTATCTGCAGTAATAATAACCCAAATTCCATTTAGTGTTCATTTGAGCAGTCAGGATAAAGTCATTTCTTATTATCTCCCCACTGTGTAAAAAACAGCTTGAAGGTAGGAAGTCAGCAAGCATTTTCACCAAAAAGTAATTATTGTAAGTGACATTTTTACTGCTGGCATGCCATAAGGCGAACTGTGCATTCAGAAGGACAAGTTGCTGAAACAAAATGACAGGGTACTCTGTGACATTCTGACAAGAACCCAAACATTGTTTAACTGGCGGCTGGTATGATGTACCACTTTTCACCATGTCCATAGTTTAGACTTTGAGCCTGTGCCAAGCCAGGAAATTCCAAGTGACTAGGAAGACAGACAAGATGGGAAGGCAGGAGAGGAGGGGGAAGGTGAGAGGAGAAGTGTGAATGGGTGAGGAAACCAGAGAGGGGAGGGACAGAGCCCTAGCAGCCGGGAGTGGCACAGCCCTGCGAGGACACCCAGCGGGAGCCCTGGTGGCCCTGAGGGACTCTGCCCAGTGCAAGGGCCTTGCCAGCTGATAGGACTGACAGCTTCAGAAGCCACACAGGGTGACTGCCAGTCTGGAATGCTTCCCAGGCGAGTTCAGATGGACAGATCAAGATGTGGACACCAGGCCTGTTGGGAACACAGGGACTCACTGGGGCACTCATTCTGTGCTCTGAGGAGACCTGCAGCCTGGGCGTTAGGACTGAACAGTCTCCTTAGGAAAAACGAGCTCCTCTGCACCTAAGGTGAATAGCCATGCTAATTTGACCTCCTACATTTCAGTCACATGTTGACAAGGCCTGTGCCACACAGTCATGTGTGACCCTCTTGCATGACTGGCTGTGAAGTATCTGAACACTATATCCTGCCCTGGCGGTGGCACTGTTGATGGGCTCATCACCTCCTGGACCTGGCTTCTGAATCTAGCAGCAGATATTCATGACCCCTCCAGGATTTCCACCATAGGCCCGTGGTCACATGCCTTTGTTAGACACAGCCAACATAAAAACATGGAGTTTCCTTCTTTTGCATATGGGTGGTATTTTAACTGATTAGCAGGAGCTTGAAACAAAATATATGACTACTTTAATAGAAGTCACAGAGACACTCAGGAGCTCTCCACGCTCCCTGTTACTGCACCACTGTACATTTCCCTACAGAGAAAAAAGCAAAAGTAACCTAACAACAGAATAAGGAAGATCAGAGAAGCATCCAAAGTGGCCATACTACGAAACAGCCTTCTTTCCAAGTCAGCACCCATGGCTGGCACCAATGGGGGACTGGCCTTGCTACTGCAGGTCTGATTCCCAAGGGCCCTGCAAGGCCTTCTCCCCTCTGGATGGTCCATTCCCAAACCCGGCAGCATTGAGCATCAGGGCATCAGGGCATATCCCTCCCTGTCCCCAGGCTGCTGCCACCCTCTCACCAGCCCTGCGTTGCCTTAAAACATTGA
The DNA here is from genome assembly GCF_000696425.1 of Galeopterus variegatus. Classification (NCBI taxonomy): domain Eukaryota; kingdom Metazoa; phylum Chordata; class Mammalia; order Dermoptera; family Cynocephalidae; genus Galeopterus; species Galeopterus variegatus. The sequence goes on along the minus strand of NW_007726275.1, from coordinate 363,184 downwards.
AAATCTCACCAAACCTCTCAAATCACTTTTTCCTAACAGCAAAAGGAGTAACCTGAGAAAGATTGCTGGGGAGGGGGCGGGGGAGATGGAGAGGGGTGTGGGTGATGGAGGAGGAGCCAGGGGCTGGGTGGCCACCTCTGCTCTGATCCAGGAAAGGTCAATGCCCTCTGTTGGCTCTAGTTTCTTCTACAAAACGGAAGAGTGATGATCTCTCTCTCTCTCACACACCCCCCACCCCCACACCCCCTCTGCCAGGACCGAAGAAAGACTAGGATAAGATGACCTAAAAGTCCTTGGCACATAGTAGGTGTCAGTTCGTGTATGTGTGTGAACAATATACTTTTTTTAGTCTGCTTAAGGAAGACTTATAATGACATAGGAGCCAAAATACTTTATTAACAAATAAAATTTGCTTGATATAAGCAAGGTTATTTAACTTGTGCTGTCTGTATCTTGCCTCCCCGAACGTGACTTCTAAGCCACTTGAAGATGGGGCTTGTGCCTCTCACGGAATAAGGAAACCCTCTAAGTGCCTGGTAGGCTGCCTAGGGATAGGGTGCAGGTGTGAGCGGGGCAGACCCTGTGCTCACTGCACTTGTAGCCCAAGGGGGAGGCAGATGTCGTGAAGCAGGTCACTGCGACAAAGACCCTGTGACAAGGGCCAGGACGGGAGACATCCAGGGGCAGTGGGAGCTCACAGCACCCATCACACTGAAGCTGGAGGGTGGGCAAGGAAGAGACAGCAAGGTGCGCCCAGGTCTGGGGGCGCAGGGGAAGGGAAGGGGAGAATGAACAAATGAATGGGGATGGGGGGGCACCCGAATGAAGGAAGTTTGGGAAAAGAGGAGCCTGAAGATGGGGCCGGGGGCCAGGTCACATGTTAAGAAGGTGGTATTTTAACCCCAAGTGAAGTGACCAAAGTGGCAACAGTGGGATGTGCACACTGGGAAGATGGGTCTGGCCTTAGTGAGGAGCAGCCTGACTGAAGACGGCTGGTCAGAGGCTGCTGCAGTGTTGGAGGTACGGAGATGGCCCAAAGGGGGATGCTGCAGGAAGAGAGGGAAATAGAAACTGTGTGTGTGTGTGCGTGTGCATGTGTGTGTGGGTGTAAGTGGGATGGGGAGACCCGGGGGGCTGCTGTTCCCCAGGACAAGGAATACTGCAGAGGGAGTTCTGGGGAGAGAGGGCCGAGCTAAGTGTTGGTTGGGGGCTGGGTCCTGGTGGTGGAGGCCGGCACACTGAGAGCCATGGAGGCAGGACGGTCCTCAGCTGCCCCCCACCACAGCTCAGGGGCATGAGAGATATCTGCAGCAAAGTCAGCTTCCTCAGCTCCTCTAATGAGACGCATCTTGTGCGACCCAGCCCCTCCCTTCCTGTTGGGACGGCTTCTCACTCTCCTGCTTCCTGCTTCCCGCTTCCCAGACTGGGAAGGTACAGTGGGGCAAAACCATCTCAGCACTTCCCTGTGGGGTGAGACACAGGAGGGGGCAGCATGGAGGGTAGGTGAGGTGGGCTTGGGCCTGCTGGGCGGGGCTCTGCCTGGGTGGGGAGGGACACTGCAGGGGATTCAATGCAGGCAGAGTGTAAATCTGCTTTCCCTCAGGGCTAATTTCTCTTGTATATCTTTTATAAGATCTTAAGGAAATGTGCACATCAAAATCAGAGTTTGGTAATATTAAAAATTAAAATGCTGCTTAAATTACAATTCAGTTCTTGTACTGAACTCACAGTCTGGCAAGATTGCTGAAGAGACGCTGGGTGACATGGTTGGCTCTGCTTTGGGGGCACAGGGCTTGCCTTGCTCTGGCTTTTCTACAGATACATACTGATGTAGAAATACTGCTTTCAAATTACCTTCGATAACCTTATTACTGAGCCAGCTGTGTGTATGAACACTTATCAGTGCATCCCTGTGCATTAAGAAAAATGTATGTCATACAAACAGTCTAAATACGTATTACTGAGATGGTAAAAAACAAACCCTCTAGTTAAATTGCTTTGCTGTAATCAAAGATTAATCACTGCGTGAGTGTGTGTGAGTCCTCTCTTTTTCTCCAGGGTTCATTTCTGGCACTGGGCAAACCTGCCTGTCCCTTACCAAGTAATAATCTTGGGCAGGCAATGCACATCACCCTTTTAATAGCGGTAACCATTCTCCCACTTTCTGATTCGGAGGAGCTAAAAGTGGCCTTAAATATTGTTGTATTTCTGAGTCTTCTAGGCCTGCAGCTCAGAAACTCTCCTTTCCCACAGGCACACGGTAGGCAGCAGGCTTCCAAGTGTCCATCTGCACGGAGGATGCCACAACCTGTCCCCTCTCAGTGATGCTGCCAGTCAACCTGGCATGCGGGTAATGGCGTTCGGCCGGTGACGGAATGCACCTTAGAGAATCCGTGGCTGACCTCAGCTGGTGGAGCACACTGCCTCTGTCTTTCCCACAATGTGCAGGTGAGTGAACTGGTCCAGACCTGCAAGGGCCCGTGGCCACACTGAGCCGAACCAAGTGACATTTTCGTTATATGAGATGGTATTAGAAAAGCTATTAAGGTACATTATTTTACACATCCCCCTAATCTCTCCATAGTGCTTTACTTAATTTGTGATGAAATTGTTGAGAAAGGGTACTTAATGTAGGACAGTCAGTAAAAGTAATTTATCATCTTCCCGCTTCAGTGCTCACGTTATCAGCGAACTCATTTTCTGCATTCATCATGCAATCAGCCTATTATTTGCATATTAATCAGGCAGTGGACCATGAAAGAGCTGCATCCCAGCCAAATGCTGCACTATCTCAGGAGAAACACTCAGTAATTATCATACATCAGTGTTATGATGTGGTAATTGATTATAACATCTTTCTGCTGCCCCTGGGGAGTCCCTCTGCTAACCCAGCTCCAGGCACTCTGGACAGATATTTCTTTTCCTGCAAAAATGAGAGTAACCACTGCTGTTCTCTCAGACTGCTAGTTCTGAGGAGTGTTGATTCTCTTTTCCAATTTCATGAGGTATTTTAAACCACACAAAACAAAACTGACCTTAACTCCGGAGTAAGAAGGTCTAATCGTGAAGAGGAATGTCCCTAGGGACCCTGTGTGTCTTCCCTGCCCAGCCTTTTGGCTTGAGAGGTACTGCTATGGCTTCTGTAAAAGTTTCCTCATCAAATAAAATGCTGCAGCTTCAGTCTCTTCTAATTGCAAAGTTGGTACAAAGGCAGTTTGGCTGCTTTATTTAGGTGCCAAATGACAGACTAATTCTGGCCCTCCCGTAAAGGACAAACCCAACATCTGCCAATTCAGACTCATGCTATATTTAGGAATCCAGTTCCACAGGGACAAAACTCAAAATCAAGAAGAAGCTGGTGAGGGCAGCCTCCTGGCTGGCTCCCAGTCTCCCCAGCACAGTGACCATCGGGACTCCCCTCTTCCTCCTTGGGGGCATCAGCATGGCCCATGGGCCAGCCCACATGGGACTGGGGTTGGGGTACTGGGAGTGCTCTGCCATGGGCAAGGAGGAGGGCACGAGAGCTGAAGGACGGGGCTGTCCTTTAGCAAAGGAGAGGACCTCAGGCCACTGTGTCTACCTTCATTGAATTTAGACTGGAAAGGGTTTCAAAGAAGCATGCAGCCTCCGTCCTAGGCTTGATGGATTCTAAACCTTCCACTGCCAAACTTCATGAATTCAGCTCTGATGCCACTGAGTGGGTGAGGGCCGCCTCCCCTTCTCCCGCCCAGCTCCCTGGCTGAAACACACGGGACACGTCCCAAGGAACTGAGGTGTCTGTCTTCTATCAATGGTCTGTTTTGTCATGGATCTGATTTCTGACATCTGTCCATTTATAATTTGAACCCACTTTTGTTCCTTGTTTTGAAGCATGGCCTTGACTTCTCTCCAAGTGTTGTTCCAGGGACCAGCCCTTCACCTATTCCAGTGGGCCAGGTCCTCAGGGCCTTAGCACTCACTCCTGCACACCCCTTGTGGCAGCAAGGCCACGTCCTCCACCTGAGCTCCCTCCACCTCCTTCTGGATGGGGAGCTATCGCCTGTCATCTCTGAGTCCATTTTCCCAATCTGTAAGGGGGGAACCACGTCCACGTACTGACTAAGGATTAAAGACATCAGCAGTACATGTGACACACAGAAGACGCCAACATGCCAGCTTCCTCATGTGACCCCACCACCCTTCTGAAATTACCCGAGGATTTTTAGGCACTTAACCATCTTCATTCCCTCCCTAGAACGAAACCATTGAAAACTGAAGTCCTCATTTGCTCCTATGACCTACTTTTGCCTCTTGTACTGAATGTCCAATGTACTGTAAATTCTATTTTCCAAAGAAAGCCTAAAGGGAGGGAAAGGAGATGTGCCCAGAGGCCCGTGACGAGACTTGCCGGGCTTCTCCAGAAGGGGGGCTGGGGAGCAACAGGACGAAGGGTCCAAGCAAAGCTACCGAAGGAACGTGAGCAGTTGTGTCACTGCTTACCCTTGCGGACAGCCACCCGTTTTTAGGCTAGTAGCCTGGTTCCATACTGGTTTGCCCCAAGTAGTCTGAGCCATAATCTATGACCTCCAGTCTTACTCCTGAAGCTCAAAATATTGGGTCGACTTTAAGTAGTGGTAGATGGACAGTAACTTCCCAAGATGGAATGGCACTTCATAGAAGCCAAGAATCTGCACACTGGCCATCCTTCAGCAGACCACGGTCTTGGCCACCACCCAGCAACATTCACATATGACAGTCTCCACAAAGGAGTGAGCAAGTGACTGGACATCTAACCTTTCCCATGTGCACATCTATTATTCTGTAGCTATGCGTACACAAAACGACACATAATAGCAGTGGAGGCTGTAGAAAAGTGAACATTTAAACAGCACCAGGCCAGCCCGTGGCTCACTCGGGAGAGTGTGGTGCTGATAACACCAAGGCCATGGGTTCGGATCCCCACATAGGGATGGCTGGTTAGCTCACTTGGGAGAGCGTGGTGCTGACAGCACCAAGTCAAGGATTAAGATCCCCTTACCGGTCCATCTTTTATAAAAAATAAACAAAATAAACAGCACCAACTCTGTGTCAGCCACGCTGTTCTGGAAGCTTTTTTACACGAACATATTTAAACCTCCCAACAGTCTAGAAGAAACTGAGGCGCAGAGAGGTTGAGTCATTTGCCCAAGGCCACACAGCCACAAAGTGGCAGAGGCAGGACGTGACCCTGGTAGCTGGCTATGAGCCCACTGCGCCACAATGCTGCTCACACATGGCTCGAGGGTGGTCATGCAGCACAGTCTCTCATGTTTTGCAGTTAAAAATCAATCTAAATATCTCTCAATAGTGAATGGTTAATAAAATATGGTATAGCCAGTATAGGAATTCCCTAGAGCTATAAAAAGAGGGGGAAATTCTTCATGTACCGATTGAGGAAGGTCTCCATGACATGTTGCTAGGTGAGAACAGCAAGGCACCCTGAGTCCCTCATGCCCTCATCTGTGTGGAACAAATATCTATGAGGAACATTCAGATATGTGGATGCACAGACTGTCCTGAAGGACACATGAGAAAGTGGGCACAAGAGCCTCTGGGGAGGGTGAATGGGGGAGGGCGGGTGACTGATTTCATGTTTTCTTTTCTGGCAACTGGGCTGTACAGGGATCCAAACCCTTGACCTTGGTGTTTATCAGCACCACACTTTAACCAAGTGAGCTAACCGGCCAGCCCAGCAACTGGTTTTTTAAAAGAAGTGTAAGCCCTTTGAAAGCTGCATCTTGTAACCGTGGTGTGTTTTACTTATTTAAAAACCCTACAAATCATAATTAAAAAAAAAAAAAAAAAAGGTAAGGCTGGCCTGTTAGCTCAGTTGGTTAGAGTGCAATGTTATTAACACCAAGGTCAAGGGTTTGGATCCCCTTACTGGCCAACCGCCAAACAACAACAACAAAAACCAGTCAAGTAAATCTCTGACTCTGTTGCTGCTTCTTTCTCTTTGGTGAGGCTCAGTGACAAATCCCGCTCTAGGAACAGAGCCCTTGGGGGCGAGTTGTTCCGGTGCAGCCTTCCCCAGGGCCTGTGAGGGAGTGCCCAGGGAGCCGGGGCCTGGATGCTTGTGGCGGTGTGGCAGCCTGCACAGGGCACTTGCCGCTGTGAAACAAAACATCAAGCGGGCTGCGGAGCTCACTGGGGGCCGACCTGCGATGCCCGTGTGGGACCTGCAGGTGCAGTATCCTCTGGGGTGGACAGGCTGGGTGGTCACGGGGGTAAAAGGCCCTCCACACGCCCTCTGCTCTCCTGAGATAAGGCTGCAGGGCGGCTGTCTCAGGATCATGTGGCCAGTCCCCATCACAAGTCCCACAAATGTCTAGGAGAGCTGAAAAAGCAGTGTATACACAGTGATCCAAGGGCTTTGCGTGGAGGGCACCTGAACTCCAAACGCCCTCCCCAGCTTCTGTCCTGTGATCTCTTCAGAATGTGAGGGTGAGAATCCCAGCCAGCTGTGACCACCTCCTCTGAGAAAGAACCACACCACAGGGGAAGGGGTGCCGGGGGTGAGATGAGGCAGGCTGAGCCTCACATGGCCTGCTATAGCCAGGAGGGCAGCTCACCCATCAGCACGTCACCTCGAAGGAGCTGGGAGCTTCCTTTCTGTCCTGCCTTCCACACTTTTCTTCTTATGCAAACCTTAAGGCAACAACAGTGACGGTAGCCTACGTAAAAGAGTTCTTCCATAATCCACTTTCCTTCTGCTACTTCAAAAGAAAAAGACTTCTGAATTAGGAGCTTCTACTGTTTTAACCTTTTTAAAAGGCTGCACATAGGCCACGATCTTCCCTGTCTCTGAACCTTTGTGCCCACAGAGCTCTCCACCTGGAACGTTCTCCCCCGACCCTTTGCCTTCACGGCCCAGTCCCTCCTCTGGGCTCCCCCAGGGCCATGGGGCCTCCCTGCAGCCCTGCGCCCACACATGCCAGGTGACAGCCACCAGGCAGGTAGGGTGTGTCTGCATCCAGAACCCTGTCTTTTCTGAACTTAAGAGTGGAGAATTCCTTTACTATGCTACTCTTGATAAAATAAAAACATCCCAGTGTGTGCTACCACTAAGAAAGACAGATGCAGATGAGCCACCATGATGGTGCCCCAAGGCTGAGCTCCCAGGCCAGATGACGCCCAGTGGCCACCTGCTGAGGGAGGGGCCCTTTCCAGTCCACACGTGGCTTTCCACGTTTCTCTTTTGATTTGATCTGTTGTCTACGGCTATGTATAAAGCAGTTATATATAAATCTTTTCAGCTACTCAAACAAGGGTTAGAATAATTCTTTTTGGAGAGAACCAACAGTTACTTTCACTGATTTATTTTGATGAAAGAGAAAAAAATAAAATCTAGGGTAAGGAACTGAGTGAAGAGTTTTGCCTCCTGTGGACAGTGCCATGAGATTTTCTTTGGGGGCAATCAGCCCCTCCTTTTCCTGTTAACATGCCATCCAAATGCCCCACATCCTGACCTCTAGTCATTAAAACTGGGGCGCTGACTGCATATTCAAGGACACTCCATCAGAATCTGACGGCAGAGTTCTAAGTATCACAGGTCTGGACATATTTTCCTGGTTGTCTGATGGGCACTGGGTGAGCCCCAGGATGCACACTGGAAAAGGAGCACGGGCCTGTCTGTGATGGGGGGGGGGAGCTGTGGCCACAGGGATTGGTCAGCCCCCGGCCAATCTCCTCTCTTCAGGTCAGGGAGGGGCACACATCAGACCACCCACATTACAGACATTAGAGACGGACCACGGCAGCTGTCTTCTCAATGAGGCCCCTGATGCTCTGCTGATAAGAACAGCAACATGGAGCCCTGGAACTCTCCACGGGCAGAGGAGACTTGGAACCTACAGTTCCTGACTAACACACCGGGGAAAAAGCTGCATATTTTATGGTTGACCCGAGGGGCCCAGGCCACCCTTCGCTCCCACAGCTTGCGGTAATACACTGAAGCTGGCGTGACAGGCAGAGCGGCAACAGCCTGGCTGAGGGTACAGGGGCTCTGTCAGCTCTCCACAGTGTAAAGACAACAGCACATCCAGGATCATCTTTATCTTTTCCCTCTTTACTCTCCCTTTCTGAGTGGTCTCTTGTCTCCCTCCTTTGCTAGGGGCAGAAAGATTAATCACCCCAGGGAATTGTGAAGATGCAATGCGTTTTAAGAAATGAAAAAGAAAAAGTAAATTACGCAGTAGCTTATCAGATCATATCTGCCTGTCTCTGCACCTGCCTACCTACCCGCACACATACCACCCCCTTCATTCTATCTCAAGCTTTGCTTCCCTTTAAGAAAAACTGCTGAATGCTAAGCAGGCCATGCTCCGGGAAAACAAGTCTTAATCGGCCCCTCCCTTCTGCCTCTCTAAGTGCCTCCTCCCCCTGTCCCCCCCCCCCCCCCCCCCTCGTAACCATTATTCTACTCTCTACTTCTATGCGAACCACCTTTTTTTTTTTTTTTTTTAAAGATATCATGGGCCGGCCTGGTGGCACACTGGATAGTGCGCCGCTTGGGAAGCGCGGCGGCGCTCCCGTCCGAGGGTTCGGATCCCACATACAGACC